>NW_026099655.1:0-38633 GCF_025091365.1 Daktulosphaira vitifoliae | reverse complement strand
TTTACTTATTACCCATAGAAATGTGTGTTTTTTGTTAACAATTTAGTTACTATAAATTTTTATATAAAAATTAGTTTTTTAGAAAAAAAAAACAACTTTATTTATACTTATATTCTTAATCTTTTAATAAAAAATAACAGATAAAAATTTAGATTGTTAAATTTTTCTTATTACCTTTGAAAAATAATTTAACATTTAGGGTTCCGATATTTAATCATATATATTATTTGTCTGAACCACTTTTGAGACACCCAATTCCATGAAAATTTATTATAGATATACAATATCACAAGAATTATTGTTCATATTTATCATTCATCGATTAGGATTAAGAAAAACAAAAACGAATATTTATGTATCGTTGATTCATTCGGTATAACTAAAATCAACTTCCTAAATGTATAAAGTATCGAACTCTAGTTATGAATTATTTCATTTTAAATTTGAGCGAAGTTCGATTTTCTCATTAAGTTCACAGTTTCACCCTGCTGTTAGATAGTTATCTACAGTAAAAATATATCTGCGAACTCATTTTTGAAAAATTTTATGACTTTAATTTCTATGTACTTAAAATTGTTATAAATTTATTATACGTGTTAAATCGCAAATAGGGGTTTTCACCCTTCCCATACGATAAATTAACTCCTTTAAAAAGTATAAAATTATGCTATGCTATATAAAAACTTTTAAGGCGGAGAAACATTAATTTACTTATTGTAAACTGTTCTAGATACGTCTAAGTATACTTTTTTTAATAAAATGGTGTTTAATAATACAATTTAATATATAACTATATATGTAATTGTTAATATTAAAAAGAATAATCAAATTTATGTATTACTCGCAATGCTCACTTAAACTGTTCACTAAATAAAACATAATCTTAGTCTATATGATGTATGCTTTCTTACCAATTTTTTCAAATAATTCAAATGTAGTTGATTTTTTCGATTTGGAGTCTGACATTACTGTACGTTTTATACAAAAATATGAATTTTAAGTTTTCAATTATCTATAAAGATTTTTACAAATAATTTAAACACTAACAAAGTGGCTTTCAAAATGAAACTGACAAATTTTTGTAAAAATAAAAATATTGTAGTTTGTTATTTTGAATATGTATCTATGACAATATAAAATACTTAACTAAACTTATAACATAAATTTCATCATAATTTTAATATTTATTTTTTTTTATTTAAAACGTTAAAATTAGATATAATATCGTGAAAAACCAGTCTATATAATAACCAAACTAAATATTGATTATCCAGTCTTTTTTTAAGACAAACATTTTTTTCGGGAACTATTAAAAATATTTAATTTTTGCAAAGGAAAATATTATTCGATCCAAAAATTTCAGCAATAATATATAGTTAAATAATATTTTTTATCTCTTCAATGACAAAATAGCTAAACTTTAGTTTTCTTTGATAGAAACTATAATTTTTGAATTTGATTATACGTATGACTGAAAAAAATATTGTTTTTATAATATTTTTTATCCTATAAACTATTTGCTATTATTGTTTGTTTAATTAAGTTTAATAATTTTTGACCAATTTTCTATTGATAATATACTTGTTTAGAATGCCTTAGTCATCATTTGTCACAGATACAACCCGATGATATCTATCGTACAGAAATATTATCTTTAATATTTCATGTCTATTAATAGACGCATACTCTAATATTTAACGCAATTTTACTATCATACATTGTTGAATGACCGGTGAAAAAAAAAATTATGGTCCATTGAAGCAGATTATTGTTGTCCCGGTATTAAAAAAACAAAATTAATGATGAATTTGTATTTTAAACCAAGTCTTAAAATAATTTTAAAACGCAACGGTTGATCAGATAAAAAAATAAGAATAAAATTGTTAGAATTTTGTTTTTATCATATTCAACTAAAAATAGATGCTCCATTAAGGTTTTTTATACCGGAAGAAAAAAAAAAAAAATTATTTAACTACATTCTATATTGGGAAAACAAGATCTAGATTATAATGGAGTAAGCGGGGGGCGTTACGGCGTAGGCATTTTTGTTGTGAGTTACTCGTAAACCGGACGTCGAATAATGAGTCCAACGCACCTAAAGTTTTTATTCTTTTGTAAAATGTGCAAGTAATCTCAATAAAAATATAGTCCACATTATTAATAAACAACATATTATTTTGTTTAAAAATAAATTATCGAAAGCTATCGACCAATATTTCTTTACGAAAATTAAAACTTTTCTATCGTTTCCAAGAAAATGAATGTTTTCCTTATTGAATCGTTCTGTATATAGTGCTGTTATAGAGATAAAATGTGGTGTAAGAAATTAATATTACATACATACTTTTTTCTTTGGGTTTTTTGTAAAAAAATAATAACATTTTCATCAATTGTTTACTAACAAATAGAAACAAATATACTTTGCTGTTTAAATTTTTTTATATACATATATGTATATAAAATAACGCTTCTATTCGTACGTTGGTGAATTTAGTTGTGGTAAAAATGTAAGGCAATCATTTTGCTACTATAATTTGTGACACGTCCGTACATTTTTTGTCGTTTATTTTAGCAGTGTAATCTATAAATTCAACAGAACTTGACTGTTCAAAACATTTTGTTTATTGTGAGTGATATACATCTAACAAATTCATATTGTTAATCAAATTTATTCATTTAATCAACTAAAAATAAATAGGTACACTCTAAAACATTCAATTTGGCTATGCAACGCCTCATTGTTATTTTTATTCTGATGTTCCTTAATACTTCGAGGGTAAGTGTTGTTTATAGTTTAAAATGTATTTAATAATTTAAAAAGAAAAATTAAAAAATATCCTCGGGTTGAGACTCACTACCAAAGAGCATATTTTTAAAATTGTATTAGGATATTATTATAACTTGTTTAAATTTATAATTTACTATCAATTTAATGATCAAATCTAACAAAACACTATAATATTAATTTGCATAAAATTAATAGTCAATTTGAGTTGACCTAAATTATGTCGGTTATATAATTTGCAAAAATTCGATGAAGCATTTGAATTTTTTTTTAATTAGTATTTTATTTTTATGGCATATAGATGAAATTAATAATGTATTTAAATATTCAATACACTTTTAAATTAATATTTTCTATATCATTACAAAAAAAATCAGTATCTATTCAAGAACATCAGTTTTTAGTGAATTACTTTTTTAGCAAAAAAATTCTGCTCTTAATATTTATAAAATTTATAGTCTATTAGGTTAACATTGATATAAATTACTACTGTTATTCGCCGATTAGATCAATTTTAAACTTTCCCACGTTAGTATTAAGGCAAGAGATTGTAGATATTACTATTATATATAAATTCATTATTGTTGTTATAGTCGCTCTATATTTATTAGGCTATATTCCTTTAATTTCAATCGCTCAATTCTTTATTTTTCATATAGCACAAATTATTTAAAATATTCTCCTATTCCAATAGCTAGGGTCTAATATAACCAGCACTTTGGCCATACTGATTATTTCTTTTTATCGTTACTTGAAATTATAAATTTACACTTATTAAATTAAATATAGTTGTTACTACTAAATATTAATGAATTTTGTCTTCATTCTTAAGTATTGTAAATACTTATTATCGTTGTAATATATTACTTAAGTTTTAAACTGTACAATTAGGCATTGTCCATTTTATTCATTTGAATAAATATTATTATTATTATTATTAATAAAATCAAAATGTATTTTATGAAATTCTTAGAAATATTATACTTAGGGCCATAATTTTTACTTTGTTAAATTTTGGGACATAAATAGTACATTTTCTATACTATCTATGTAATTATACGGCTTATTTATTTTTTTACGAATTTATATTTTTAAAAAAATTAATTCAATGTAGATTTGAGTTGTTTTTAGTACAATTATTATCCTATCTTATTTGTAATGTAACTTTTTTTAATTCAAATCAAAATTTGATATAACTCAATAATTATTTAAAAGATTAATTATTAATTTTATTATCATTTCTCAACATAATAGGCACAATCACTCTTCTTGAATACAAATGGATTTTCTGTACCGAACTGCGATCATATTGCTGGTGAACAATGTTATTCAAATATCGTTTGTGATGTCAATGCGAAGTATCGAACAATCGATGGATTGTGTAACAATTTGAACGTTCCTTGGTGGGGTGCAGCTAATACATCTCATTTGCGGCATGTTTACCCTTTTTACGGCGATGGTGAGACAATAAAATATTTCAAATATAACACTATTATAATGAAAATTATTGCTTACCAGAGCTAATTTGATCAAATCTAAGATTGTAGAAAATTGTTATAAAATTTAAATATGTATTGGTATTTCTATTAAAAAAAATTTATATCTATCTCCTAAATATTTCCCCTATTAAAAAAAAATTATAATAATTAGACAAAATAATGATTTATTATAATTTTCATATTATTTTTTTAAACAAATAAAAATCTATTTAATAAATTGTACCGAACATAAAATTGTAATATTGAAGAATATAATACTTAAATGTATCAAGAAAATTTATAATTTTTTTTCACATATTCTATAGATGTAATTCTTTAAAATGCTTTTTGTTTATGATTTGAACAATACATTTTAGGAATATATAGTTTTCGAAAACAAATTGATGGAAGTCCCTTACCTGGCGCCAGGCTTATAAATTTAAAACTTTTTTTGAATAAACAGTTTCCTAGTTGGAATGAACACAATACACTTTTTATGGAGTGGGGTCAGTTTGTGGCTCATGATACGACCGATCTTCCACCAGACCCTTCGAGTAAGTATTCATTAATTTTTTCACATTTTCTCTTTGATGAGTAAACATAATCAAGTATTTTTTAACAGTCACTGGTGGCTGTTGTTTAGTACGAAACAAGTACCCTATTCAGTGTCAATATGTTATAAACGTTCCTTTAAATGATCCAGTTTATTCAAAATTTGGTCAGACATGTATAAACTTTGTACGCGCTATAACAATGGCCAATATGAATAACTGTTCATCGATTCCGGCATCATTTGTAAAGTGTTTTTTTATAATTATAATAACTTTTAATTGATGGTTATTTTAATTGAAATATTTACAGCCGGTTATGTCAACACATTATATGGATGGATCTCAAATTTATGGGTCCAATAAACAATTAGCCTCTGAACTTCGAACGTTTCAAGATGGTCGCTTAAGATCAGAATTCAACAGCAATCATCAAGAATTCTGTCCTCAACGTTCTCGAACATCATCGCAATGTGAATCTTCATCAGATTCACAATTTTGTTTTTTGGCTGGTAATTTACTTAAAATTGTAACCGCTCTAGCTTGAATACTGATTGGAAAAAACGTTTTTCACTATTCTATATATTAGGAGATCGCCGAGTAAACCAAAATTTGGGAATTGCAGTTTTTCAAACTATGTTTTTGAAATTCCATAATGTTATTGCGCATAGTTTGCAAACAATCAATCCGCAATGGAATGATGAAAAACTATATCAAGAAACTCGCAGATTTATCATCGCTACTATTCAGCATATAAATTACGCTTATTATTTGCCTATACTTCTTGGTAGATGTCTTATTCTTGATTATTGAAAAATTACAATTGGACATTTAATACTTCGAATTTTTTAGGCAAAGATTTCACAGCGAAACGTGGTTTTAATAAGCCCGCTGTATACGATGAAAATCTTGACCCTTCTACAGCCCAAGAACATTCAACTGGCGCTTTTAGAGTTTTACACAAAGAAATCCCTGAATTTTTCAAGTGAGATTTTTGAAGAGATTACCTTTTATTTAAATAAGCTAAGTTAATACGAGTTATCAAAAAAAAAAAAAAAACATGTATTTATATTTTTTTCATACATAAGTTTAATAAGCAAAAATATGCATAATGTTCAACATGCTGTAATTACCGAATGGTTGGACAAACCAGATTTATTGCCTTATAACGATAACTATGACAATATGATACGTGGTCTAATGGAAAGCTCTACACGCCAAGAGCAACCATCGTACAATCCATTAGTAAATAAGATTTTTAGACAAAATTTAATTGAAAAGTTAACACTTCATTTTATTTCGTAGATATCAAACAATTTATTTTTAAAGACTAAACCAAAATTTTCGGGAAATGATCTTCTAGCAATAGATATTCAAAGAGGACGGGACACTGGTATGCCTCCGTATAATACAATGAGATCCATCTGTGGAATACCGGCAGCTTCATCGTTTGATGATTTACTTGACTTAATACCATACGATGTTTAGTAAACTAATTATATGTTATACACTAATATAATTAAATCTTTAATACATTTTTATACTGCAAGTACTCATTATAACATCAATTTAACATGATATCAAACATAGAATAAACTCAATAATAAATATGTAAATGTTATAGGATGTACAAAAGTTGAAAGAACTTTACTTTTCTGTTAATGATATCGATTTCATGGTAGGTGCACTTTTAGAAATACCAGCTAAAGGAGCTAAAGTAGGCCCTACATCCAGATCAATACTAGCCGAAAGTTTTTACCGTTACAAGAACGGGGATCGTTTCTTTTACGACGTTCTAGGACAACCAGGCAGTTTTACGTCGGGTAAATAAAACATTTCAATTAAAATTCGTTTTTATTCTCAACAATCATTTTTAAACTTTAGAGCAATTAAAAGTAATTAAATCAATAACATTTGGTCATGTTATCTGTGCCACTTCAAGTATAAAACACGTGCCGTATGATATATTTTTATCATTAAGTCAAAGGTAAAAAGATCAAATCATTTAAAATCGTACTATAAACATTTTTTTTTCATTGTTATTGACATATAATTTAACCCAATAACTTTACCCATAAAAATGATTTGTATTTTTAGGTACATGCAGAATTATGTCGATTGCGGTACATTAACGTTAAATTTGGATCCATGGAAAGAGAAATCCGTAGAGGCTTATTATTAAAACTGAGGGTTACTTAAAATGTTGTTAATAATATAGCAAAATTGTTATAGAAATATTTTAAAGTTTAGCTGTTAAAAAGTAGTTTGATATAATTTCCATTTCCTTTCGATAAAATTATTAAAATCAATAATCAATATGGTAAAATTGTATTTTCCCATCGACTTGTGATAACATTACGTTAATAAAATAACATTAAATTATAGTGTCTTTAAAGTGTAAAATATATTATTATAAAATATTACTCTTATTGCTTTTTTTGAACAATACAAAAATTACGTTTACATGGTGATTGTTATTTTTTTGGAAACTTGCTTCTGTTCGACAACCATTGTTGTGTTAGCGTCTTATTTAGAAAATGTTCGTCCGGTAAATGGAGACGCGGTTGGCGATTCCAAACTCCATCAATCTTCAGCAATGACCCGAAACAATTATTTAATTTTTGTTTTAATTGGTTGGCTCCCGGGCTTCCTGTTATATCCGAGAGGAAAACGGAATAATATCACATGTATATATACCAAAGGATGCCCAGGTCCTGCGCTGGGTGTTTCAGGTTGACAGCGTACTTGATCGATGACCATATCGGACTTCTATACGTTCAACGCACAAAACTCCCTAGCCTCTGGTCCGCACACACATTTCCCTCTTCGACGTACATTGGAGTGTACACATAACCACTTCAGCTGGCAATTTAATAATAATCACAGATGCTGGTGACACTACGAAGCCGCTAAAAATGTGTGTAGTTATATTTTTTTGGACAACGATCATTTTAAGTTACAGTAAAACATTACAATTTTTAACCATTTATGTGTAACATATATAATTTATAATACACTATTTCTTTTTTTGGGCAGGTGTAGGGTAAAACATTAATTATTATTCTATTAGACGGAAAAGGTAATTTTATTTTTAATATTTTGCCAAAGTATGGCCTTTTTTTGTACCCGACATTTTGAGAGACACTTATTTTTAAGGAATATAATATACTTATAAATATAAAGTTCTATCAATATTTCGCTTAAATCGTGTATAGTTTAATGGTTAATTTTTTTACCAAAAATTGGATAGAAACTTCAATGTTAAAATATTTCTAGTGATCAGCTAGTGATTGATCTTTGTATTGTGTTAACATATTAACACTCAGAAATTCAGGATAGTCTAATTAGTGTGAAAAAAAACCTTGGCGTTCTATGAAATCCGTCGAAACTAATAAAAATTACACGTCAATTCTTAACGAGCACATACTGTGATATGTTTACGCAAAATCTAAGACCCCCAGGGTGTACTGGACATGTTGGATCTCCCAATGAGTGTGTGAATTAGATGTTAAATACAGATATCCAAGTAAATTGTATAATGTGTAGGAACCGGATAGTTACCTGCAGTCGAGATGTACGCGTGAGTGGTCGCTGTCAAGTTAACCGGCAGCGGCGGAAAAGAGTATTGTTATCTGTTCTAATGGCACACACGTACACCTTTGACACATTATTGACGGGATTCTTCTTCAATAACGTCACATCCCATGCAAACGCACATAACAGATTGCATTGTTACACGGTATGCCTCCAGAGAATGACGTCTGTTTGAGTAATATTATATGTTTGATTTATAACTTTATAATATCATTTCGATCCGTCGGCTATCGTTGAATTTTCGACACTTTAATAGCATTAAGTTCAATAGGACCAGATTGTTTTTTAACGTCTTGTATTTGGCGGAATGCAAAATTTAAACGAAACCGAATTTGTTGAACAAATTTAATCCTTGCAGAATATCATTCCAAAATAAGCAAACAAAGAACGATGACGAGAGAGTCAAAATGTTTTCAAAATTAATTTTTGTTTTATTTTACACTAGTTATAGTTGGATACCTTAAGAAGTCGACAAATGCGTGTGGTCCAGACGACAATCTTTCGTTTTTTACCCCAGTGTATTAACAATGTAAACATATTGTCGGAAAAAATATTTGTCCCGCGGGAAAGCTTATATCAATTGGTTGTTTTCCCCTTTGCATACGTGTAGGCTCAGAGACTGGACCGTATCGAATTACAAATACTTATTGGAATCGCCAGGTTGTGGGACGAATTCCTTGGGGATAACCGACAAAAATTGCTGGTCATACTAAACATCACGACCGAAAAATTCCCAAGAGTGATAAAATATGGTTTTCTTGCAATGCATACAAAAAGGATTGTCGTAGCAATAACATGGATAGTACAACACGAACTAACGGTACTCGTGTAACCGATGGCGTTTGTTTAATAATAATGACATAATCAATCAGCCGTTTAAGTTCTGGAAATTATCTTGTTATTGAAACATTTGCTTGTATTTTATGTGATTATATTATGCACCGAGACGTCCAACTATACAACACACGCGCAGTAGTAATAGTTTGAATGGTTTTTTATAAGTACACGCAAATATCTCAATAATTTTCAAGGTTAAATCGTACTGATTTAACCGAATAGTGTACTCGACGCCAAGTTAAATTTTTTCAAATCACAAAGTATTACGTTTTTTTCATAATTACTTCATATAAAACTCATAAAACACACGAGTGAATATCTGTGTATTATTATGTACTTCCAGAGTTCAAAACGGCACAAACATTATTTCGTTTTTTTAAAAATACATTTACAAATCTTTTTCCAATCCGTGAAGTCCCAAGTGTTTAACTGTAAAACTTTTGAATTCAACTTTTAGAACAAATTGAATCAGAAGACTTTTAATTTCAACCAATTGGTAGAATTCTCTGTAAACTGTATTCGAAGTTTAACTTGAAAAAGTTTCAAACCGGCACAGACGTCATCTATGATTGTCCCGTACGAAGAAAGACAAGCCAATTTGTCAAGACTAACTGCGGGCTTACTATAATTTATGACAGTCGGTAGACCCCTTAGGCGATCATCGGTGTTTCTCTTAATTATACCCGATTATATAAATATATATATATATATATATATACTCTAATGTTAAAAGGGGTGTTTTCGTTTAATTAACACGACACGATTACTTAAGCGATGAAACTGTTAATTTAGATTGAAATAATGAGAAAAAGGGTGTACCATGAAAATTAACATGTAAACGTAATGGACTCGATGTTCTAATGATATTTCTTA
This sequence comes from Daktulosphaira vitifoliae, assembly GCF_025091365.1. NCBI lineage: Eukaryota > Metazoa > Arthropoda > Insecta > Hemiptera > Phylloxeridae > Daktulosphaira > Daktulosphaira vitifoliae. The sequence continues at coordinate 28,518 of NW_026099655.1, read as the reverse complement.
ATATAACGTTCTAAAAACTAATATATTTGGATAGGTAAAAAAAGTCGATTTACATTTTTCACAAAACATTTATTTAAAGGTATTTTCGAATTATGACTTACAAGAATTTGGTTTTGTTAAAAGAATGTATGCTTTTTTATGTTTCCTCGAAGAATTATTTAACTTCTTAATAATTTTTTAAACAGTACATGAAAAAATGCATGCGTTATAAAGAATCTATAATAAAAAAAACACTCACACAAAAAAAGAAAAATATTGAAAATGAAATTATCTACAAATAAAGTATAATGCAGCTTAACAAAAAACTTGATATACGATTTATTAATAAAAGAAAAACGAGCGTCATTCATTCTAGTTTTCATCTTTACTCTCTTCAAAATTGCAACCGATATCGCCGTCTACATCCGCAGCAAAATCGTCGCACTAAATTCACTGAAATTTTTTACTTAGAAGAAAAGTTTATTTGTTCTTCCCTTCTACTTTCATAGTTATCATTAGCTATGGCAGTGCACGTCATTCAAATAATGTTTTACTTCTGGTTCATTGTGGTTACCAAACTCATCAGCAATTTCATACAGTGCATTGATGATCTAATATTTACATGGTCGATACAGTAGTTCATTTTTTTCGGAGGAACGATACGTTTAACGATAGAGAGAGTCGCCATTATTGCGACGTTAATATAAAATTGGAACGTTATGAGGATTTTCTCGTCATTAATAATACAACATTTAATAAAATGGTAGAGATACTGTAACTATGTAGACTGCCAAACTAATTTACAATAAATAACCATTTTTATAACTTAAATTTAATGTAATATTAAAGCATTTCATAAATACATATAGTTGTAATAATTTATTATTTTATGTTATCTCAGAGAGAAAATAATACAAATATCAATAGACTAATATTATAACATTTTGTGTGTATTGTTGTAATATTATGTTATTTCAGAGAGAAAATAATACAAATATCAATAGACTAATATTATAACATTTTGTGTGTATTGTTGTAATATTATGTTATTTGAGAGGGAAAAATTGCAGCTAATACAAATATTAATAGACTCGTCTCCATAGTTTGACAGTATTAGGAAAAGAGTCGTTTTGTAGTCTATCGCTCTCATATCCGTCGTCGCCGTTATAATCATTATCAGTTTATGAAACGAATAATTCACCTCCAACTGATCGTTTGTTCGACGACTTTTGATCTTTTGAATGACTTGTATAACGTTTATTTGACTTTGAACAGCTCGAAAATAATTGAGTTAAATAAAATGTTTGAGAGAGCACTAACGCTTTTTTCAAAGATTTACCGTATTCTTCTAGTTTACATTTAGTATTAGAAAATGTAGGAACTTCTTTAGACGCTTCTTTTTCAGATATAATATCTTTAATGTATTAGAAAATTGCATTATCAGCTTTTTTTTTTAATTACAAGTCAATTAGTTAATTATGTATGTTGTTGATCATAATGAATTATTATTTTTGTACAACAAAAATTATTCAATGAAAAAAAACCAAACCTTCTTAGCTTCGCATCGAAACTAAAAAAGGTTCTCAGTTGGTTTGAATAATTTTTCTACGTTTCACATTATTATGCTTCATTCTAAGTCAATTTTCAATTATTTTTTTTACTTAAAAAAAATTTATAATAATTAGATCTTGGAATGTTTAGAGAACTATTTATATATTCGTATAATCTGAGTGATCATAAGTGGTTCTAAGTTATTTTTGGCCGGTTGTTTACTACAGTGAATCATTATGTATGTTATATCATCACTTAATTTATATTAAGGTATATTCACTGGATTTTCAATTAACATCAAATAGTTTTACAACATAAATTATGTATAATAAGTGGCCTGAAAATTCAGGTTTCATTCACAATTAGCACTTGAAGACATGGGTATAGTTTGAACATTTGTCTATAGGGACTGTAACCCTATACTATTTTTTTTATTAGTCTGGATGGCAGTGCTAGTTGACAGATTTTCCACCATATTACGTCGTCTTCATCCACATTTAAATGCGATTTATCTGTAAGGGAATTAGGGCCCCAATCAAACAACTCTAATCATAATAATCCTTTTTGGCTGCAATTCTTTTACTTTACGAAAATTTTACGGAAAACATGTATATTACTTATAAATTCAAACTATTTGAAAATATAAGACTCCGTCTAGACTGTTTATTGTTAAATTTTTCGCATTACACAAAAGACGAACAAAGTCGTTAGATTTTGCATAGTTATTGACGCACAAATTGGTTCAAGAAAAAAAAAATGTGATGTATTGAATTAGTCAATCGGCAGGCTGCAAACTTCAGCATTAAATATCCACAATAGTGTTGTGCGCGATCGGACCGTTACAAAGTCGGTTTGCATTGTTATGGCGATAAAAACATGAAATAATTTTTGGAAATTCACACTCTCTCGAGGGAGGCTCTATACGTAAAAGCCATTGAACGCGCAGCCGATAGGTCTCCTTGTAAATCCGACCTATACATCAGGCCTATTGTGTTGTTAAGGGTAGCTGTACACAAACACGCGTCGTGGAAATGGCACTGGTGCGGCAGCGGCTTTCCCGCGGTAAACACAATAGACCAAAGTGGGTCATTGACAACGTGAATGGGGCTGTAAACACATCATGGACGTGGCCCGCGTGCAAATGCTGCGTCTGTGATTGGTTCTCGCCACGTCCCGGGGTAATCGATCATCGCGAAACCCTCCTGTGCCACCCGGACGCCTGCTGATGCTGTGCACCATGGACCGGTGTCCACCCATTGGCCGGGCGTTTCGCCACCCATCCGTCCGCGCAGACTCCTCCTCCGCCGCCGAAGCCGCGTCCACGTAGCAAGCGACGGCCACGCGTCCACTAGTCGCAACGGATGCAACCAGTTGGCACCAGCTCCGTGTTAGTTCGCCCGTCGGTCGTTCTGTCGATCGGATACATTTACACGAACTTTGCGAGTGAATCAAACTGTTTTTTTAATCAACTGCATTGTATATTTTAATGGTGAAACATTAAAAAAAAAAAAATCTATAATATTATTTGTCATTAAGTTCAGATATATCGTTCGCGGTGGAATGCGCCGCTATTACTATTGGATAAAGTGATGATATCGATGAACAGGCCGATTATCTACCAGGTGAGATACGATTTTTAACAATTCTTTCATACTAGCGAAATACAATAAAAGGCACTTAAAAAAAATACCATTTAACTTTATTTAACTAGAGTTTACTTTTTTAATTATATCGCCGGTTGCTTAACTTAAATGTGAAAAAAAAAATAACTACAAATATCAAATAATTAACACATTTAAGAAAAAAACGTAAATCTTAGAAGACTTGAATGCTTGTAACTAAGATTTGTTTAAAACATTTATAGATAATTAGTGCCATTGATTTGATTATTAAATACTGCTTTATAAAATTAGTTTTTGATAGAGTTTTACAATGTAATTCTAACAATAGAGTTTAATAAAATTTGAAAGTAACCGAAAGTTTTTTATAACAAAAATAATAATATATAGTTTATATACAGTAATATAACACAATATTATATTTTATTTAAGATAATTGAATGAATTATTTATTAGAAAAAGACCCTATTTGGAATGTTTGTAAAATGTGTTGTATTTTTATCGGATTTTTTATAAAAATTTTTTAGAAATCACGTTAAAATGTTGACATTAAATTTATATCAAAATTTGCTATAGTTTGTTTTTATATAAATTATATTATAATAGTTAATGTATAATTTATTAAGAAAAAACAGTTTTATTAATTATACATCGTGATCATTACTATTGGAAGTTATCATTTTTAATATAATTTAAGATTTATCTACTATTAAGTAGTAAATTTCTTATTCAAAACAAGTGTTCAAGTGTAAAATTCCTTGTTAAAAAATAAAAATTGTCTAAGTGATTATAACAAGGGTCAAATTTCAAATTCTAAAAACAATTTTAAGTTAAAAATGTAAATGAATATTTCATTATTTAATCATAAAAAATAAATGAAAATGATTAAAAGATATTACTTTGAATGTGGAAAAAATTCTTAATTTGAAGTTAAGACTTTGTTTTTGTAGTTGTTTCAATTAGTGTTAGTAAATATTATTGTAAAACTTACAAGTTTTTTTTTAATTCGAATATTTTTAATAAAAATTACTACCCTCCGCGCAAACAAAAGTTTTTTTTATTAAAAAAGTTATTTTAATGGCTTTGAAAACACCATGTGCTAACGATTTCACAAAGTAACATTGTAACATCACTTAGTCGTCGTCAATGACACTCGTTGTGCTCTTGTATGTCAATCTGGACACATAATATTACTAAACAATAACATCGGACATGAATTTACAAGATCACGAGACTCCTAAAAAAGATCACAGAAAATTTTAATGGTTAATTGAACGGACTATTTCAGAAATCTGTCAATCGCTAAAATTAAAAAATGACTGTTCAATTTTTTTTTTTCAATATAAATAGTTCAATGCAGATACCAGTAAATTATTGTTTTTCTGTCGTTATTTAAAAGTTTTTAAACAACATACAAGTAGTTTATAGTTGTTGTATCACTATTCAGATATGCTTAACACAGCCATTTTGTTAAGTGTGTCAATTTAAAAATGCAATGAAATATCAATTTTATCGCGAAAAATGTTTTCTGATATTAATTGAATACTTTTTTATTCATTAATATTATTACCAGTATCGTGAGACCATACAAACATTTGGTTTTAGTTTCTAATGATACATTTTTTTTTTGTTCTTGTACTTAATCTAGTACTAAAAGATTATTATTCATCGATGTCGTGATTTATTTAATCGTTACATAATTCTGAAGTATTTATTTATAGTTTTGTTGTACGAATCGTGTTTTTGTCTACTTTGTACTCTGAAAATTTACCATCGTCTGTAGATTGTAATAACATTTCTTGGAAGTTTGAGCTGACTTTTTAGTAATAGTTTACAAAGTAGTGACATGCAAGGAATATATAAATAAATAATTCGTAAAAAGTATTTCAGAAGGCAAGTTTTTATACACCGCAATGTTTTTTCATTGTAAAAATGATAACAATCACAATGATATTGTTAAGCTCTGATTTTCTAACTCCGAATTTTCAAATTTGAAGAGAGTTTTGATTAATTAATAATTTATTATAATCAATTTCATTTTTTTTTTTATTTAAAAATCCTCTGATGAAGTTTCAAATTAAATACAATTAATAATATTGTCAACCATTGTTGGTTTTAATTTATTACTTTGGTGGTTATGCAGAATTGTAAATAATCTCTTACGTAATACAACATTAAATAAAATAACTATTTGCGTGAAATTGTAGTGCGAGTGTCTTCTTTTTTTCACTAAAAATTCAACTGAAATGAATGATATTATATACAGTTCAGTTTTTTTAATGCATAATACATTTTTTTTTTTTTATTCTCTCAAAGACGTAGAAATTTACACCACTGTACAATTATAGTCGATATTATTCAGTCACCTTGCATCCTAATTAGTGTGCAGTGTGTTTTTAATAATGACAATATCTAATAGGAAACCAGATATATTTGTAAAAGACCAATCAGGTTATCCTACAGTCTTTTACGCCTTTTTTTTAAAAACGGGTTAGCCTATTGGCATAAGAAGATAGTCCATTTCAACTGACTGAATTAAATGTTGAAACGGTAAAAATATTTTATAAAAATAGTTTTATGTCAGCCGATGTGATCATCTTGAATGTTAAAAATGTAGTAATATTTGCGAATCTTTTTTGGAATTATTTTAAAATAATTTGACCAAAAAATGATAAAATAAAATTTAATTTAAATGAACATATATGTTTATTTAAATCGCACATATATTTTTTTTTAACAATACAATATTGTCGTTTTACGGCGTAAGGTTTTAACTTGAGCGTCAATCAATACTACTTTTTTATTGCGATAACTAAAGAAATGCATTACGAATAAATATTGTTTGTAATTTTAAATATTATTTAAATTAGATGATAGGGAAACTTTTGAATAAAAATGAAGTAGGGACAATAGTTTTTTGTATGTTATTTGTATATGAAATTTCTACATAAAAAAATTGTATATAAGCATACTATTTAATGATTTGCTAAAAACTAGTTGAAATAGCTCAGTTAGAAAAAAAAGTTAATATAATAATCATCCAGTACAATACCTAATGGGATTACCCTTTAAAATATGTTTACACTCAAATTGTTTTAAATTACACGGTAAACCAAATAAATATTGAATAATACATCGAACATTTCCTAAAGGAGCAAGTAGTTACTCATTTTTAATTGCTTAGTACATAGATAGTTCATTTAATCATTACCTAAATTAAGCTAAGATACGTCAATTTACTCCATTAAAAACATCATCGAGCCCGACGGTTGGGGCAAATGAAGGATTCGACTTTTTCTAATGAATTAATAATTATTAAAATAATAAATAAGAATTATTTTGCTTTTTACCAATTACTCTCAATATATCAAGTAAAATTTCTGCCAAGTGTTAAGTTATTGTAGTAAATGTTCTTTTTAAATATAATGCTTAAGTGTTTTCAATTGTTACATAACTCTTATTAGATAATATATTTTTTTAAATTTAATTTAAAAGTCTGATTATCAACTCAATTTTATTTTTGTTTTTAATAAAAGAATTTAGTAGCAAATTTAACAATTTTTGAATACCACTAAAATCATTTTTTTGTTATTATGTCATATGTTGAATTATTAGCATTTAAATATAGAATAAGCTACATAATTTAAAATGATAATTTTTAGAAACTGACATAGTTTTTAAGTCATAAATTTATTGAATATCAGCATAGTAAAAATACTAAAACATAAATGCCAATGACGTCACGTCAATAAATATTCTCCGGTTATAATATTAAAAGTTATATGTAATTATATACGTAGAAATTAGTTTATGAACAGCTATAATATTACTAAATTTTTAACAATCTTAAGATGGTTTTTTGTGTTAAAAATATAATCTTAATAGTAAAAAGCATACAAAAGCAAACTCACATGACATGTTTTTTTGAAAATATATTTATTTCTCAATAAAAATGTTTGTTCTAAATTATTGTCTAATTTCCTGAAGATACTTTGGTGTATTTTTTTGTCAAAAAATATACTTTGCAATAGACAAGGAATGCCATTTTTAAATATTTATCTCTCAAAAATTTTCCATTACATGCAAAACTCATTTGTACTTCTAAGTTATACAAATTTTCAAAATTAAGTGTTATTTTAATTAAATCATCAATTTAGCTGTTTAAAGTACATTTATGATGCTTGCAACTGTAAAAATAAACAATATTACATTTTTAGGTACTTGAGGCGATTTGAATATTTCGGTGGGTCACGCCGATTAGTCATTTTTATGATTATTGACTAAAATGTTTTGTTGTATAGTCACTTGTATTTTTATAATTATTTTATAAGTAACACAGAAGGCTTACTTTTATAATAATTTCAAACATATTTTATTTTTTACTATGCAAGTTTATTATAACATTCTAATGTATGTGTTTGAAATCTGATTGGATTTTTACAATATTAATATCGTATAAAATGAATTCTAGTGATTTAATATAAAAAGTGAAATTCCAAACAATGTAGATTGGTTTGTGATACGATATGGTTCGGTAATCCAAATTTTCGTCAATCCAATTATAAACTACGAGCAAACTTTTTAGTTTTTCTTATTGAAAATTGTGCCCGTGAAGATATTAATGTTTTTAAATAATTTTTTAGACACCTAACATGGGAATGCACAACTCAAATACTTGTGCCGCCAACATGTACACGCACTCGATGGGTGACGATTATTATGGTGGACTGGATTACGATCCACAGTGCTTGGGAAGGCCGCCACTGGACACTTCAGTGTACGCCGAGTGCTATTATCCTAAGAACGGTACGTCAGATTACAGGACTTACTACAGCGACGCATCCGCCGGTGGTGCGTACGGGTCCGATCCGACGCAGCAGCCTACCGACGGTGGTTACCATCAAACGGCCGCTGCGACAGAAGCGGACGTAATCATCACGTCTTCAGACGGATTGAGTTACACGAATTTGGACTGTAGTGTTGGCGGCGGTACCGTGACGGCTAACATTGGACACCACAGTCACGATTACGGGGCGTACGGTACTGACGAAGTTGGATATGGAAGCAAACCGTATGCCAGTTACGGCCGTGAAGACACCGAGTCTTATTGTGGTACATCGGTGGACAACGCTTTTTTCAATATGCACTTGAATCATCATCACCCTCACCATCACCAACATCATCACCTCCACGAACAGCAAACACCGCCGGTGACAGACGAACGATGTCCCCGTATCAAACAAGAAGTTACTCCCCATTGTTTTGGTGCCCAAGACAGTTCGTCGCCTTATCAGGACACGGCAACCTACCAACAGCACCAGATTAGTCAACCTCAACATGTAGTTCATCAACAACACTTACACCAACAACAGCAACAGCAGTGCGGACAAAATGGTACATCTCAGAATCAGCTTCAGCACCAAAAGCACAGTTCTGTCGCGCCAACGGCGGTGCCAACATACAAATGGATGCAAGTCAAACGAAACGTTCCTAAGCCAGCGGGTGAGTTATTTAAATTTGTAACAGATACTTTTTTCATAATAAGATTATCTAAAAAATGATCGCGCAGTATGTTGTACATATTACAAGTGAAAATATTGGATTTTCAGTTAATGGTTGAGACATGAGTTTAAATTTCTTGTTTACAGTATTTTCAAGCACGAATAATTGAATATTTAGCATTACCAAATAATAGCATTTATCAAGAAAAAGAAAAATCCATTAATTCTAATGGAGAAACTGGTTGGGATGCTTAAAGTTATTTCTACATTTTAATATTTAAAACTCGAGTAAAAAAATTGATCATATTAATGGCTAACACAATAATCACTATATTTACATAGTATTTTGTTGGTGAAAATTGAGACTATGTGAACAATGTCCAATCAACAGAGTTTTACTAGAATTTTAAAAGGGCTTTTAGAATTGAAATATCGTGCAAAAATGATGACAGTAAAATTTAGCTTATTATTTTATTTTTAAATTTCTTACGTTGTTTGTACTATTAAAAATAAAAGTCGGCAGCTTTTTAAAACTCTATTGGCGTTATAATTATATACAGTACGGTCCAGTCGCTCGAATGAATTAATTTTAAATAGAATTATATCGAAACGACTGTAGTGCCTCTAGTGGAAAAATGATTATTCTTAAAAAATGATCAAGTCTCTATTACACGGATAACTGCATAATATATATCATAAAAATTCAGTATTTTTAAGGTCAAGAAAGGTGGCAGTTACATTAATAATTTTCTGTTATAAGTCGTGATGGGCTCCAACGAATAAAGTCAATCGAAATACTGATTACTTATTCAAAAAACTCAAGTTGGAATAATTGGTGTCGTTTATTAGATGTGTCGTTCGCTTATGACGTGCAGTTAATACTATTCAAATGCAAAGTTCCTAATGAAAACGCGCAACGAACACGATACGAGTGTGGCCGGCAAACGTTATTTTGTCAAAAACCATAGAGAACAGTCATTACTGCGCGAGACAATATTAATGTCGTTTTCAGAGTACCGTAGAAAATAATAGTGTGTGTACCATATTATGTGAAAACAGTACTGGAAAGGCGACGTTTTTATTGAATCGATCGGAACGCGGCAGCGGAAGCGCATCCCAATAATTGGCTGTTAACGACCGCATGGCTTATAAGCGAAGCCATCGTTTAAAAAGTAATTGAGCGCAATTGTTAAACCCTTTTGCCATCACGGCGCGTCGTACTTAATCTTCTTGCCGGCCTATCTCATTCGTACTCGCCCTCCCTGCGCGGCAATAATTATTTTCCCCCTCTCGGTTCGAAATCCATTTTTCCGGTCAATCCTTTCGAACGACTTCCAGTACGTTATAACGCTCGAACCGTGGGAACACAAACATATACGAAAAAGGTATGCGGTGGTCACTAGTTTAGAGGAGTACCATGTTACACAACCGGGTTTAGGGCACATCAATATTTTGTGCAAATAAACATAGAGGTAATAGGGTCACGTGCGACGAGTGGTCGCAATCGTTTAGAAGATGTTGGCCAAAAATATTTCTTTCGTCTTTGTCATTATTATTGTTACACGAGTACACCTTTACGGGTCCAACAAGAATGTGGTGGTACGTTAGCCGGCGGCGTTCCGTTCCTTCGCGACGGGACATCGTCGCGGATAAAAACGCGTTCCGTTTGTTTACCGACGGTACAGAGAGACACCACGGATAGAAAGCGAGAGGGTTGGGAACGGTGTGACCACCGCAGGAAGGAGTGTGGTCGAGAATATACAATATGTACGTTTATGTCACTTTATTCCCGGCCGAGTGACGTGATCCGATTTTCACAATGAAATGGCGTAATCGTATACATACGCACACACAGTCGTCCCTTGCTGACCAAACAAACCGAATCGCTTGTACGCGTTTCATTGTTGTCGGTTGGGCAATGACAATGGGGACGTCCCGTCACGTGCAGATAACAACACGTATTTTTTATTACACTGTGGCCGCAACACCAAACCGTATCGACATCAATACCGCTGGTTGTAATTGGCCAGTAGTCCACAGATTCAATCGTTTTACCGCTAATTAATCGAGTCAACATTGGTTTGACAACGCGAGTGCATCGGCTGATCTTATTCGAGTAATCTTTTTGAAGACTAAGAGAAAAAAATTGCCGGATTTTTTTTAACGGCCGAGTCGTGTGTACAAAGAAACAGCATTATTACTCTACCGTTGATAATTATATATGTTTTAATTAGAATCAGCCACTCGGGGGGATAGTGCCTTTTTTGAGTATTAGGATAACCGTAGGAAAAAACGAAACGAGTGCACGCAAATACCGCTTGTTTATTATATTTGAACACCGCACTTTTTAGTTTTAAATTACGCCCGGGTTCTTATAAACGTCATTTTCGGATAATGGTCGGACGCGTAATTATTATTTTTTTAAATACGGACCCTTTTTGTTGAGAATTCCATTTTATTTCATCGGACCAGAATTCACGTTTTCGATTGGATCAAAACGTCCTATACTCTTACCAAAACTGATGTTTTATTACACGACGAAAAAAAGCAAAGCTGTATACTTAAACAAAAGCACTTTGACACACTACGAGTAACCGAAAAATAATGAAATATTTTCAAAATTCGTTTGAAATCGTCAAATAATATTGAATGACGTTCCGCATTGATAAACACAATTGAATAGAAGGCGCACATTGTGCAAGTGACCTATTCACCCAATACGACGATGTACATTATGTCATACTGACATGATATTTTTATTTGGCTAATCTGAGTATTTTAATCGCGAATCTCATAATACGACCACCCGCATAGTTTGACATCAATAAAAGTATGACAACCTGTTGCGAGTGCGTGTACGGCTCAAATTTGAAACATATCGGTAACGTAGCCGAGACACTGGAAAAATTCATCGAAGGCGCGTACTCGTACTAAGTGTGCCCGTGGAAGCCGTTTTTTGTGTACACGGACGGTTTTATACGAGTTAATCGGTTAACGTTTATTCTGTACATTAAATCCAATTACGCCGATTGTGCGACAATTTAGACGTTTTAATCGATTTTTTTACTCCACTGGCATAATATTTATGCCGTTATTGTTCTAGTGAAAGCGCACCGTTTGAACGACGTCAAAGTATTTTTTTTTCCTCTATTATGATTTTGCTTTTGACCCCAACTGAACCGGTAGGCTCGCATTATACACGCGCATGTTTAAACAGACGGCACTAACGACACGGCGATTACGGGGAGGAGAGGGGCGGCTGCTGGAAACTCGAGTCGACACCCCGGAAAGTGAGACCCTCGACTTTTACCAAATGCCATTAACCAAATTGACTGTGGACGACTTGCATAGCCCACAAACAAGACACTGTGAAAAACGCAGTCGGGATCAGCGCGACGACCCGACGGCCAAGTGCTTTTAGCCGAACAGCAGCGTTTGTTCGGCTGACACGTTATTGTTATGTAAACGACCGCGCAAAGTGTTGTGTTGCAGAAAGGAATCCTCGCAAATGACTGACCGACTTTGGCGGTCGATAATTCATTGGCCGCGGAAAAATCTCCACTTGTCATTTACCCGAGTCGGTCGATTGTGTTACATACAACAAACCGTAAGGACGCCACTGCGGTTGTTTTACATATTTTTCCACGTGAGTTTATTTTTATTACGAAATCGACAGACAAGCGGACTCGCTTCGAACATTAGTCGGGTGGCCTCGCGTTGTGTGCGTAAGCGCACCCCGACTTTGCTTATCGGTTCGGTCCATCTGACAGGCGGTAGACGGCGGTGCCGGTGGTCAGGGCTGTCAGGTGCGCACCGCAAGTATGTAAAAGTCTATGTGTGTGTACACTTTAATTTTAGAACATTTCACTGCCACAACTCCTCTGCGTCACAAGCGCAACATTATTGTTGTGTTCAAATACACACGCGGTACTCGGTAGCGTATAGACCGCGCAAAGTCACGCGAACCAGTGTCGCACGAATTTTTATTAAATTAAAACGAATCCACCAAAAAGTAGTAGTGCTCTAACTAAACAGTAAAAAAAAAAAAAAGTCGCCTGAACCTTTTTTTTTTTGTTATTCAAACAAAATATGAAGAATAAAACCGTTTGGATCAGCACGTGAATGCAAATCGCCCGACCGGAAATAAGACTGCCGTTGTAAAAGTACGATCGTAAAAGCTTTTATGGTTTACACATAACATAACTATTTACCTGCGTACATTTTATTGATTTTTATATAATGACCTCAAAGTGTACCAGATTGATATATACAGCCAATTAAAAAGAATAATTAAATTGTAAATAATTGCTAGTACACATTTGACTGTTAAAACTAACAGGTGTTGTGGAATAAATGGCCGTTACGACAGTCACACATGGCGCGTTGTGTGGCAACACCTCTTAATTTTAACATCGAAATTAGCGACATCTGCCAATACTAATGGTACATTGACGTGTATCATTTTTGCATCTCTAGTGCTAAACTGGTTTGTCTCGTCATCAATGAGATTCAATTCTAATTACATGACCACTACGTAAAGTGACTGAGTTGTGCACTTTAACGTTTGACACGCGTACCGTTTGAATTTCGTATGTACTTCGTGTCAGAATTGTGTAACAGCGAAAGCGCTTAACATTTAAACGTTTATTAATTTCGGCAAAATAACAACACAAAAACATTAGCCCAAAGTGGTTGCTTATGATCGAGCAGTTAAATTTTGTGTTAAAAAAATTATAATAATTTATCACGTACCATTTTTTTGAGTTTAATTAAAAATCACTTGCACAATTTTCACGCTACACATATGCAGTGGCTACTGTATGGAATAAATAAACTATAAGTAGTGTTTTAGTCTGCACTCGAGTGAATATTTTTCAAATATCATATACGATAATATCGATAACCTTCTTCGAGTTTAATTTATTTCGATCGCCACTTTTTGGATTCTATATACATTATCGAGGTGGAAAAAACGATTTTTTCTTAGATGTTTTCGTGACAACACTGAGAATAACAACTACAGCGGTGATGTAAACGCTATTGACGGTTATAAATATTATTTGTGTTGTAATTTTACTTGGATAAGAAAATACTCAGATTAATTGTTTACTGTGCGGTGAGCCTTTTAAAGTATCGATTTCAAATCAAATACAATTTTTACTTCAACTGTAACCGCATAAAACGAGTAGGTGTAACCGACAGACCGGCGACCACGTAATAAATAATATTATAATATGAACGACATTAAGTGATACTCCGTGTAAATTAATCACGGATGATTATATGACAACACTAGACTTTCTTAGGTTATTAATTTTATTAAATGTTTTTTTTATTTTTATTTTCTTGAAACCAGTTAGCTCGTGTGTAAAATTGTGCGCATATTTTTTCATCTGGGACGCCATCCGAGAGCCATCGGTGACTCGCCAAATTGCGTGTTGTGTACGTGGACTGTCTGATACGCTTACGGGCCATGGCGCGGTGGCTACCAGCAAAACAACATTATCATCGACATTAGCGTCCGACCGTAACAGATGATCGGAGCGGCTACCCCAATGGCCGTGTAAATAACAGCGATATGATGTCGTCTCGGTGTGTGTACACCGTACACTGTGTGTTGGTGAATGTGTCGTTGTCGGACTAAGTGCTGCGTTCGACAGTCCAATCCAAATATGATGACGACGGCAAACTGGTTCTCGAGCCGTACCAACGTTTGACGCGCGCATTATAATGTTAAACTTGTCCCGGACGCACGCGGGAGAAAAATGATAACACTGAAATAATGTAAAAAACATATTCATATATGAAAACACGGGCATTTTAACATATCATGTCATGAGAGTTCACCACGACCGCGGGAATGTATAAAGTGAGTGTGTGTTGTACGTCATACCGGACGGTGGACGCAGTCCTAGATAAGGCCAATGGAGAACTTACGAGCGACTTGAAAACCGGACGCCGAGGGAAGCTGGCAAGATATCTGAACAACGTACACGTCATATTAACGGCGCAGTGCCATGTACTTTTCCACTGTCGTCGTCAATTACAGGCGCCACGTTTCACCGTATAATACCCGACGGTTATTCAGATTAATTCGGTTCTCAGTGGACACCCAACCGAATTACAATAATGAACACCGAGCACATTCGTATTGGACCGATGCCAGTCGTATTAGATTTCCAATATTTTTCCAGTAGTCAATTTATTAAAATGTGTGTGACTGCCGTTTGAAAAATATATCTACGCGAAACTGATTAGCGATCTCTTTAATAATAAGTTTTCTCGTGCGTTTATAATAAAAAAAAACATTGATAATATTCAACAAAAAGTAATAACACAATGTTGCTAAATTTTCTTGACGAATAAGTACATCACACATGTTTTGAAATTTTGTTTTTAATCGATTAATAGTTAATTGTCTGTCTCATTTGTAAAAAGTAATATTGGATAAAAAAAAAGTGTTTTATTTTGTACACAATTCATTATACACCTATTATTTTCGTTGTTACTCGTAAAAAATATAAGAAATAAGTAATTAGTGCCGATGATTTATAATTATTAAATAATTGTTAATTCATTGAGCGCATAACAAAAACAATTGTTTATCAAAACACTACTTAAGTCGTCATATTTCATGCATGGGAATAATTTTAAATGGCTAAACGAGACCACATTATTTTAAAAATTAGCTTTATCTCCCNTTAAATGGCTAAACGAGACCACATTATTTTAAATATTAGCTTTATCTCCTGTCAATCAACGTAACCCAAGGCAAACCAACACTCAAGCTCAAAACATCCGCGCACCCACCTTCATACTTCTAATCGGTTCGATCTGTGTAATATTTACTTGACATTTGGCCTCAAATACTATTCAGTACTCGTGTGTTTGATTGCTTAATTCAAGCGTTATGATATTCGTATTATAATAGATGTCGATTTTGTAATGTAATTTGCAATTATCATATTTGCATTATTCCATGCCGAAATTTGCTAACTAAGTTGTTATAACAACGTACAAGTTAATATTATTAAGTGGCTTGAATAATTCATACCAATGAAATATGATCGTATTTGAGATGTTTATCAACAACGGGCGTTTTTGTATTCGGAGAAGGCCGTCTCTGCTTTTCTTTTTTGTGGTCGATTAATAAAATTAATCAAAATTTTCTAAACGCCGTAGAGAACTATGGGTTTCTATTAAAAAAATATATCTTTAATCTTGTGAGCGCAGGACAACACAGCAAGCCTACGTAAGTGTGGGACAGTATTTAAATGGTTCACTGTACACAACACCTCGTAAATGGTGTTCAATGACAAGTACAAAACACTTTGCACTTGATAACCGTCTGTTCATTTGTCACGACACGATTGGATATTTTCTAGCGGTCGGCTCTAATGGAATTTTCGGGGAATATGTAGACAGTCAGACGGACCAAGTCAGTCCACAAACAATGCATTCAACAGGACACGCATTCTGAAAATGCCGCGATCGATTCCCTCGGGGGGACCCGGTCGAAAAATGCATTGGCCACAAGTCCCCCGCGCGCACACATAAGACGAACAAAATATCGCCTGTCAAAACATTACACGGCGCTCATAAATAAAAGTCCGTATTTAGAGTCACCTGTTGGACGTGTTTCATGTACCGGGTGGTCGTTGGAACGGTGACCTTGCAAAACACAATTTCTCAAACACTATTGTAATCCGAACGCGTTTTTAAATATGATGACCGTGATCGGTTTCCGATTGGCGCACCGAAGTCCGTTTACAAAAAATAAGTATTTTTTTCTTATTTAAAACTAATAACGCCGTCAGTAGTGCAACTTTTAGGTTTAAATTATTACAGTGAAATATGACGCGGCCCATACGACATCCGTAGGCTCAGATTAAACAAATACATTTCAATCGACTTTGTTTTCCTGAACCATCGCCTAGCACCGAGTGTTAAATACACTCTACAATTGACAAATATCGTTAGTCAGCACAGTGTAATATGAACCGATTACTATTATCATACACGATATCTGTTGTCGCCGTGTCTGTTAATGTTGTAAGTTCGTGATGAACGGCTATTCGGAGGGATCATTGCGCACGATTTGGAGAATAGGTCGTTTCAAAACGCGGGCCGGCGATATTAACAAAAACGAGAGAAAGAGATCAAGTGGGCGTCGAGAGAAAGGGTTTCGGTTGATTATTTAACGGGCGCGCGGCACAAGTGTGAGATGCCACGCAAACACACACATATATCCTATTTTTTCTAAAGGGTTGTGATGTATCGCGTGTCAACTTAACTTTAATTCGACGTTATTAACGCCCGTGTTTATAAGACACGTTCGTTTCATTTAAGGGCAACGTCAGTCTTTATCCTAAAATTTGTTCAGGTTATTGTCGTCTAACATTTTTACACCAAACGTCATTTGGTAAATGTTCCTTTGGGGTATAAAAGTTGTTCATACATTTTACGTTTTTAATAAAATTAAGTTCAAACATAATGCAATTTTACTTCATTAAAAAACAATTTCGATAGTGAATATTGCTTAGATTTTTCTGTACTGAAATTGTTTTGTGTTTAGCTGGTTAATTTTACTCGTTGTACGTGTGAGTGCTTTGAAGTTTGATATTAACTTGAAAATATTTCTGCCGTCATAAAAAAAATTACATTGTAATAATCATTGTCTTGGCTATGTAGTTTTTAAGTTATTTTTCGTGTAACCAAGTAAAATGTTTCATATGTCATCACTAAACTTTTTGTTTCATTAAAATGAAATCGTTTTATGTTTTGTTTCGATTGTATGTATTAATTCCTTAATTTTCGAATGAAATATATTTTTATATCTGTTTAATAATTTATATAAAAAAAACCAACAGTCAAATAAGTTTATTGCTTAATAGCTTGTATGTTTTCTATTTGTTATAAATTTTTATTTTTCGCAATTACATTAGCTTTTCCAGCATGAAATATAAGCGTTTTGAATTTGAAATCTAAAAAAAATTGTTATTTTTAATTAAGAAAAAATTAAATGCTAAGTTTTAATAAAATGTATAGATTTAAAAATCGTAAATAAAATAAAATTTCCAGAAGATCTAACGTTAGTCTAGAACGCTTGTTTCGATTTATGTCCACCCAGTCATCAATCACAAACAAGGTATATTAAAGGACAACCATCCCCTAAGCACAATGTACATTTTCTTTTGACTTTTATTTGTTATACACGTATCAACTGAGGGTGTCAGTGCTGTGGGAGTACAATTCCCCCGAGAGAACTGCTGATACATAAACGTAGTTATCGGACACGCCACTTTGAGGTGTACTTAAAAAATATATTTAGACGCACAAAGTGTAAAATTCCACTGTTTGCTGGTAAATTTAATGTAATCGCTTTGAAATCCATGATAATATAAAATTATAATTTTACCTATTTATAAAGAAAAATTATGAATACATTTTGTTTTCTCAGATTCTGAATAATATAAAATCGGACCAACGTAATTTGAACATCACCCTAAAGGTACTACTGAACTGTCGTTTGAATAATGAAAAAACCGTGTAGTATTTGACAGGTTTGACCATTTTATTTTTTCCATTTATGGCTCCTAGATGTTTCCAGTATTCTAATGAGTCCGGCGTTTCTATACACTAATCCGACATTGATGCTCTTAATATTTTGATCGTCTGTGGGCTTATAAAACACGATTTATTTTTCAAATCGATACTTACAGTGACCTGTATGTATACAATCTTTAACGTACATGGCTGTTGTCAGATTACGCGTTTATGATATACATCGTGTACTAATAAATAGTCAAAACAAATACAAGTGCACCCTTTCGTCTCAGATGTGTTGGCCGTGATAATCAAAACAGTATATCACAAATTTACATTTGATACCACATGAGCCACGAAATCACTTAGTTTTTAGCACTTATAAACCAATAATATGAACCAAAAATCCAAAAATATGCAACAAAGAAAATTAAATATGAATTATTTTATGAATATTTTCACATCTTTAGTTAAATACTAAACAAAAAACCGTACTTTTATCATAAAATTTAATACAAAATGTTTAAAAAGATATAAAAAAAAGTTCTAATAAGTATTAAGAGCAATTCTCAATTGTAGTAGGCAGATAATTATTGATATCCTATTCGATTTTCATGAACATGATGTAAACATTTAGTAATATTAAAACCACATACACCTTCAATTGTCTTAGTTTTGGTTTATAAACCACGAGGTATTATAAGTATTCATACGCAACTTTATAATTTACAATATAACTATGAGTCTCAAGAAAAAAATTATGTACAAAATTTAGAAAAGCATGTCTAGAAACACTTTTTTTAATTTTACTGAACAATAATCTCATAAAAAATGTTGAGATAATCTATGTTTTCTTTATAATTATAACATTTTCATGACTTCTAATAGTTTGACCATTTTTATTGCTTCTTTAAAATTTTAGCATTTCTATGGTTTCATTAAAATCTTTGCATTTCTATGGCTTCTTCGAATTCGATAATTTCTATGGCTCCTTGTATTTTGTACACTTTTATGGCTTCTTTAAAATTTTAGCATTTCTATGGTTTCATTAAAATCTTAGCATTTTTATGGCTTCTTGTATTTTAATAATTTCTATGGCTTCTTGTATTTTGTACACTTTTATGGCTTCTTTAAAATTTTAGCATTTCTATGGTTTCATTAAAATCTTTGCATTTCTATGGTTTCATTAAAATCTTAGCATTTTTATGGCTTCTTGTATTTTAATAATTTCTATGGTTTCTTGTATTTTGTACACTTTTATGGCTTCTTTAAAATTTTAGCATTTCTATGGTTTCATTAAAATCTTTGCATTTCTATGGCTTTTTGATTTTGTACACTTTTATGGCTTCTTGCATTTTATACACTTTTATAGTTTCTTATAATTTGATAATTTTTATGGTATTTTTATGTTTTGTACATTTCTATAGCTTTTTAAGTTTCTAAATAAAAATGATGATGATAAAAATATTAAAGATTTTTAATGACGGATCACAAAAAATGACATTAAACTGGAGAATGTTTCTCAAATGAATTTAAATCTCAATGTAAAACTATTTTGTACTGTTAGAAAATTCAAAGTTTTTAGAATGAACACTGAAGTAACTAAATATGAACTCGGTGTATACAGAAAGAACATTTGTTATTATATTCTTAGCACTTGTATTATACACGTTGTATTTTCATTTACTTAATTAGCAATACATTTTAACTAGCATAGAAGGAGATGCTAATAAATTTTTTTTTGTGACAATTGTAAAAAAAAAAATTATACATGATCTGATTTTCTTGGTAATTTAATATAGTACGGTATAACACAAAAAAAACAAAGTATGCAAAATAGCATTGCAAACTCAATAGGTGTATTAATATGCAACTTAACATTTTGTATTTAGACTATTGGTTTTTAAAAATAAATGTAAAGCATACAAGGTATTCTTTGAACCTTTAAAAATATATGTGCAAATACTTGAATTATGAGCATTGCAGTAAAAAAAAGATACTTATGCTTTTTAAAACAATTGATAGCATTATATTTTGCGTATATAAAAGTAATTATACAACTTTAAATTTATATATTAAATGATATTTATGTAATTAACCTACTGTAATTATAATTGAAAATATTTAGCGAAAATCAGTTCTGGCATAAGAGTTTTGCTAAGTAAATAGTTAGAATTTACCGGGTTAATATTGTTTTATAAGATGAAACCGTTATGAAAGTATCTATTATTGAAATTGATTAAAGAATTTTTAGTTAGATATATTTTCAAATTTATTTTACAATCAAAATCATTTTCGATGTTTTACATTGTTAACTAAAATAATAACCAAGTAACAATTATTAATTGAAAATGTGCCAGTGGGATTCTTATGCAAGTAAATTTTATCTTAATAAAAATAAATCACTATAAAATATTAATATTTAAAGGTTTTTACTTCTAGAATAATATTTATTTACTTTATAGGGGTATTTAGACAAAGTGAATCATTTATAATTTTTAAAAAAAGTTCCTTTAACTAATTACAGATAAATATAAAATTAACTCCAACAGCAGAATTTAAAATTCGAGATAATTTTACTATATTATTATTTATTAAAAAATGTTTGTCAATAACACTTCATACTCACTTTTGCTTTTAAACTAAACCTACCCTCTTTGTTCAGGCTTTCCCTATTATATGAGAAATAGACATTGAATTTCTAGGAAACATTTCAATTCGTTGAAATACAATAATCTGATTGATTGTTTTTTTTCTGTCTTACTTTGTTTCCTAATAAATAAATTATAACTTACGAGCTATAATTTTTCTTGAAATATTTGTACTTCAAGATATTAAACTGCAATTACATAAATACAAATACATATTTTTTGTTAGTTAAAAGCAACTCATATTCTTTAATGTCTATGTGTTACAACAATTTACAAAAGTTTACTCATCGGTCACTTAGTTTGTTTACCGCCAAAATAAATAAACTTTAAACGTGAAAACACATTTAAAGTTTTTCGGTCATTGCAAAGTAAAACCAAAGGGAAACGTTAAAACAATTCTTTTAGGGCTGCTGCTGCTGCAAAAAAAATCTAATATATTACTTAGATTTTTCATAAACATCTTAGGACAAAATAAAATGAGCTATACTTTTAAAAAAAATGTTCGAATTTTCACATACGTCTACTAGAAGATTTTAATGAGTACAATGTTAGGAAAATATTGACAATGAGTGATAAAAATGTTATATTTGTATACGAATGTTTGTTACTTTAAGTCTAAATTACATTATGGGCGTGTAAAATTAACATGCGCGTTAAAATTCCATATTGAGGTATGGAAAAATGTTTGATAATTTTTTTCAGCGAAATAAAAAATAAACACATATATTATGGCAGTTATTGTATTAACGTGTACATAGGAAATGTATGAATGATAATCATAAAATGTTGTCAGATAAATTAAGTTTTATTTGAAATAAAAAAAAAAAACTTATGATTGACTTTTATCTTTTAGCACTGAAAACCGATTACAACCAAACTGCTAATGCGACGTTTGGGAGTACGGCGGCCGGACTTATGCTTGGCCAAGGTCATATTTCCGACAATAGAAGCGGACAACAGCTGATGTTGAACCAATCGCCGGTGACCAGATCACAAGTGATGAACGGAAACGCGGCGCTGCTACTGATGAACAACACGGGCCGTACGAATTTCACCAACAAACAGCTAACGGAATTAGAAAAAGAGTTCCATTTTAACCGTTACCTGACGCGAGCAAGACGGATCGAGATTGCGTCAGCACTCCAACTCAATGAGACTCAAGTAAAAATATGGTTTCAGAACAGAAGAATGAAACAGAAAAAACGACAACGTGAAGGATTGTTACCGGTGGCTCAACAGCACCAGCAAGACATGCACCTTAGTGGAACGAGCAGCACCAGTAACTCTCCAACTGCTTCAAATGTCTAAAAAATGCGTATTAATGTTTACAAGTGCGACGAATCCAACGTTTAAATAGCATAATATACAAATATTACACAGATATATCAAGCATTTCCATGTTGAATCCATTAAACGTTCAATTTTTATTACAAAAAGATCATTAATTTACAAATCAATTTGTAACATTTACAATTCATTTTCTAAAACCTATTCAAAAAAAATTACTGTCGGCTTTATAACAATTGTGTCCTTGATACTTCGATTTAACTATTATAGCGAACTACATTTTCCTCGTACCATCAAAGCAAAACCAATGTAACTATTAAATTTTTTTATTAACAAGTCCAAGATAAATTGCTTGTCACTTGACATTTTCTGTTTATTGATTAATGAACTTTTTCGGTGCAGAAAATGATCTCTCCAAATCATCTTTCGAAATTCTATTAATGTTTTCAAAAATATTTTAAAAACTCAATGTAGTTAAAAGCTCGTTATTCTGTTTATATCATTCTAAGTTCCATATATTAAAAAAAACAGTTACCATAAAATGTGTAAATATTGTAGTAAAATTCTTTTAAATAATTCCTAAGTACTGAATTAACAAAAAAAGAGAACACTTGCTTAAGACAAATGATCATTTGTAAAGATTGCACTTTATAAAAACCGTTAGTTTATTTTTGAACGTCTCTTTATAAAAATTGTAAAAAGATAAACGTCATTTGTATCTTAATAATAAATTTGGTAAAAGCGCTATCTAAATTTATATGTTAATTATTGGACGATAAAATTCCATAAAATTGTTTAGTTCCTATTTATGATTATTGTAAATTATTAAATAATATTTCTTTATCTTTGTTTTGTAAAAAATTGTATAGTTTTAGATTAACACTAATTTGTCAACGTGTATTATATTTCGATGTATATATTTAAAAAAAACCAATAAATTATATAAAATATTCCATATATATAAATTACTTATNTGTGTAATATATTTCGGTGTATATATTTAAAAAAAACCAATAAATTATATAAAATATTCCATATATATATAAATTACTTATGATAAATAATGTTGAAATAAAATTAGAAAAATTGTATTCGATTGTGATTTGCTGTGATTTAAAATAAATACATACATATTACATGAATACCTAAATGTTAATCAAACAATGATATTTTAACAATAATATCTAAATTTGTATCCTTAATTCGTATTGGATATTTTTATATTTACATAATTTTGTGCTAAATTCAAAAAAATGTACGATACCACAACTGTCCGATCGAGTAATTTGCGCCTGTGTGAAACTAATGAATTACTTATAAAAAATAATGAATATAAAAGTATTAATTTGAAAAGTGTTATAAGAAATTTCACGAGTGCAATATAAAATGTATTAGTAAATTTTTTAATTTAAGAGCGAAAATCTTTAATTTAATTTTAATAATTTACTAATATATTTTAAAATTATATTTTGTGGTGTAAAATAAGTTGTTTAGCGCCTGTACGTTTATCTAAAACTGTGTGCGGGTTACAACCAATAGAAGGTGTAGAGAGGGAATGTTGTTGAACAATATAAATATAGCTGATAGAAATTCTTTGCGGGTACTGTAAGGGTGATCGTGATCCGGACATTTTAATCTTCCATTATATAAGTCCTCACCTCTATTGTTGTTATGACTTTATATGCGTGTGCAGTGGAAGAGTGTGGAGAGAAACACTCATACTATGTAAAAAAAAAAAAAAAAAAAGAGTAAAAATAACAATGGGTTCCGGGTGTCGGGAGGAGGCAGGGCTGGCAGTGAGTGGCAGTTGGCTGATAATAATGATGGATTATGAAAGACCCTGTGAGTTTCCCTCCGGGGGAACCGAGTGGGGAATGAACTGCGTGCAAAGGCTGAGTAGGAAAAGGACAAGAGAGAAAAACCTACGTCAAAACTGTTCTAACTTTTACACATCACGCGTGAGCCCTGAGTACTCTGTGTATACCTGCTGTTAGCATTACGCTGTTATTATTATTAAGGCAAGATTTTTTTTTGTCATTCTGCTCCCCTTCCATTATATCACACATTATTCATCATGCGATGGCTTTAGTTCTTGAGGCGAAAGTAAGTGCTGCCAATTACCGAAAGTGTAATAGACCAGTACCTTTGATCCTTAAGTGAATCATTTAATAAATTTAGAGTACTTAAAACACCATCCAATGTCGATAGATAATGATGAACATCTATAAGGTAAGTAGATTTCTAAGATGATAAACAAATTTTAATTAGTGAAAATTCAAAATAATTTTTAAAATTCTTGCAAGTTTTTGTTATTTTTAAGTATTGTTGTAATATTTCAGTTCATGGGATAATATTTACACATTCATTTTAACTTGTAGTAAGTATAATAGTTGTTAGTAAGTTTAAACATAAATAAACTTGGAATATTAAAATAGATATTTCATGTTTTATTATCATCATGATCTGCTTTGAACTATTAAAAATTTAAATTTTAACACTCAAATTTATCCACACAGTAAAAGTATATTTTTACTAAAAATAAGTTTACATAAATTATTATAAGATGATTCAAAATATATTAGTGGATAATCTTAAGCTTTAAAGAAAATATTTGATTCAAAAAATTTATTAAAACTGAAAAAAAAATCATTACTTGTAAAACTGTAAAAAACGTTTTAAAAAATTAAGCTGAAACTTTGAAACACAGTTTGCATAATATCTGAAAAAAAATTTGTTTTGTGTATAAAAAAATAAATCTCAGTTTTAGTTTAAACATTATTTTATTGTAATTTAAAGTAATTATTAGCTATACTTATTTTGAATGATGANTAATTTAAAGTAGTTATTATTAGCTATTCTTATTTTGAATAATGATATAAATATAGCATTTTAGTTTATCTTTTATATTATGTATATAATTCAGTGTAACGATAAAACATCGTAGCTAAAAAAAGAGAAGATTAAGCTTAATTTAGCACTATTAATCGTTTGGATTTCCATTGAATATACTTCGTCGTAAAATCCTTTTAAAGTAAAAACTCAAAGACAAAATTAATAATTGTCTTTGGTGTAATATGCATAGAGACTTTGTGGTCTCAAGCTCTCATAAACTCAATTTTAATGTATAATAATGAATTTTGCTTATTATCTTTCCAGACTAATAAGATAGAAAATGCAAAATTATTGATAAATTAACACTTTATATTGATTATTAATTATTAAATTAATATTAATAATGTATGTTAATATAACATGTACTATTAATGAATCAAAACAAGTTTCATAAAAAAATCTTTAAAATTTATTTTAAACGTACGAAGAAAATTATTGTGACTGAAAAAAATTAAATTAACGTGATCTATTTTTTACTCAATACTATTTTTATGTAACAAATAGGTGAATTTAAAAATAAATTTTATGAAACAAAATATATTTCAACTGTAACTATGGAATATAAATGTTAAGATAATTAACTAAAAATAAATAATTTTCATTCAAAATATTCATTTCCGAGTTAGGCTGTAAGCTATTCAATACTACAAATTTTCACTTCAATTAAAAGTTGAATTCACAGCACATTTTTTGTATACTATGTAGTATTATGGATAAATACAACTTGGAAATGTACCAGAGTAAGTCGATAGACACCTTTAGCCAAGAAACTGATGATAAACTCGCTCTCAATCATGGAAAGCCGGCTGTGGAAACTTAAAATTTTCTATAGCCGGCCGACCATTCTAGACTGTCATCTAGTAGAGGATTTTCTGTATCTAATGAAATTTTTAATGATTTCATCGAAACTTATACTATCTATTAATGCTAAACGCTAACTAAAAGAGTATGAAATAACTTAAAAAAAAACCCTGAAAGTGGTCTTACAAACATTATAATGAAAAAGTTTCTAGTTATTCGAAGTCAAATGAACGTTACAAAAGTCATTCAAGATCAAAAGTCGTCGAACAAACGTTCAGTTGGAGGTGAATTATTCGTTTCATAAACTGATAATGATTATAACGGCGACGACGGATATGAGAGCGATAGCCTTCAAAACGACTCTTTTTCTAATACTGTCAAACTATGTGACGATTCTATTAATAATTGTATTATCAACAATTTTTCCCTCTAAAATGCCATAAAATAGCATAAGATTACAACAATAGATATTAAATTTAATAATATTATATTAAGTTTAAGTTACAAAAATCTTTGCAAAATTAATTATTATAAATTACTTTAAAAAATCTCCATAATTATAGTTTTTTTTATCATTGACAAGGGTATTGTCAATCCTCATAACGTTGCACTATTCATGAGTAATTAATATTATTCGTATTCATTACTATTATGCAATAATGGCGAACCTAACGCATACATTTGTTATTTGATTAAAAGTTCCTTTGAAAATAACTAATATCATCTTAACAATAAATTTGAAAAATTATTTTTTTAATTTATGTAACGAACGAACAAATAAATGATATAAACTAATGATATCAAACATTTTATAAACTTTTTTAACATTTTAATTGAGTCTTTTGACATACACTTTATATGATATATCTGAAGTGAAAATTTGTTTTATATAAATAAGATTTTAAGTGTAGTTTTAAATTTTATATTTTTGTCACCGCCTTAGTACTGATGTTTATATTAGTATTAATTATAACAGGCTATAATTATTACAGCAGAGGTGACCCTAAATAATTGAGATAGAGGCTATGGTGATGATGATAATGAGTGGAATTATTTACAACTATTAGTAACTATAATTGTTTTTTAACTATTAATTAAAATATTTTCAAAGATATCTTATAACGATTCTTATAGGCCAAGTATATATATATATATATTTCCACTAGTAGCTTAATTTAGCTTTTGTTACCTTCAGTGGTTCATAATCATTACCCGTAGTTACAACTTAGAAAACATTTTGAGAGTTATGTTTTGCAGTACATTGAAAATGCATTAAGTGTTGATGTTACTTACAAGGAAATAAACAAACACAGACTCGTGGGATTACTGCCGGTTGTCTGATCAGCAACTATCTGAAGTGAAAACTTTGAAATTCGTAAACTCTCAATTCTAACCAACACCAATGATAGACTATATAGCCTTCGCATCATGTTAAAGGTCTCTGTAGACATTCAGGTGCACGTCGTCACTGGCATAGTTGTTGGACATTTTGTAAATTCACCCTTTCCCGTGTATGTGACCACATCTCCAATATATGTATATTTTATGTTTTATAGACGACTATGATGGATGGGGCTGTCTTCAGCCTTTGTCAACTGCTTTTGGGCGTTTTGATTTCTTTATATAGAATAGAACCGCAACTAGCATATTCGTATAACATTCACAATAGCCGCTATTATTTCCATAGTCCTGTACGATTGACATTATAAATAATAAATGCATAAGGTTTTTTTAGAGAAAAAATCCCTTTTACGCTTCACCCCTACACCAGTTTGCACCATATAAGCAAAATGTGTAAGCTATACTACACACGTTAACCGATCAGTCAAATTCGGACGATACACCGCACCCTTCTTAGCCACCGATACAGTTTGTGCTCGTGACAACGTTCTAAACCGTGGGATTACTATATTTTATTAGAAATGTGTCCGCCTACTCGATTTTACCTGTTTTTCGACCGATAACTTTAACATGCGCACTTTTCCTATTGAAGTTAAAATACTGTGATACGATTATAANACTTTAACATGCGCACTTTTCCTATTGAAGTTAAAATACTGTGATACGACTATAAATTTCTAAATGAAATTTACTTATGTTTAATCATAAGCATAACATTTTTTTCCCCGCGTATGCTTACTTTTATCCTATGTTATGTTATGGCTTTAGATGTGAATTACAATAGTAAAGAAATTATTGTACGGCGATTTTTCTACTATTAGAAATCGACAGTCAAAATAAAAAAGTCGCAATTTATTGCAAACTAGTTACTTTATTTTATAATTTGAAAATATTCCGGAATGTTAGAAAACCTATATTAAATTAAACCTATTTAAGTGTACTGTGTGACGAAAAATATAAAACTGTACCGATAATATTTTTTCTACGACTTTAAAATTTGCAACAATAAATTTAACCGATACGAATGAAGCGTTTTTTTATAACAGTAATGTTAGTCTTATTCAAATATCGTCTATATATATATTACAACTATATCCCGTCGCCATTATGTTTTTCAGTAAAATATTATGTTATCGTTGGAATTTCAAGGGGGAGATCACGATTCCCTTTCTCCATGGGGTATGGATAATTGCCTCATAGCGTAAACTGTTTCTTTTTTTTTTGAAATCGCAGCGACGCACGATAAAGATTTCATTATATTTTATCATAATAATTTTAAAAATGAAAATA
>NW_026099654.1:0-42599 GCF_025091365.1 Daktulosphaira vitifoliae | reverse complement strand
TAACGGACAGGAAGATATAAGATAAGGAGTAGTAAAATTTAGAAATTTATTTTATATGCGAAAATTATCAATTTGATAAAACATATCAATTAAAAGAACAAAGGAACTGTACTAAAACGACTAAATATGCCACCGAATCTCACATGTGAACGTAGTAAAATGAACTCATAACTCTTGCTGTCTTGACCTACGAGAACAACTACTTTTTTTGTATACAGCCNACGAGAACAACTACTTTTTTTGTATACAGCCTGCAATCTGAATCCATGTACTTGCAATTCAAGATAGTAAAAATAATCTATCAACTTATTTTTAATTATTATTATATTTCAATTTGCATTGTCACTTACTTTTCCGAGTAGACAGACACGTAGGAAGAGATCCAATAGAGTTTGAAAATTTATATATTCTTATATTATGTTCAATGAATTATGTACAGATTAGTAGCCAATGTTAGCATCAGAGTAACGGAAGGTTCGGGAGACTCGGCACGTCTGCCACTGGGATGCTGTGGGTAAACGTTTTACCCGCTTGGGGGATGATGAAAATAGGGCGCGGCTCACTACTACCTCTACCTTTTCCTCTGGTTTTCCACTTGTACATCTCAACCGTCTACGACGGGCGCAATCTAATCTATAAAATACAAAAGTCCCTGGAAATCGTTGCAAATACGTTATACTTTTTCTCTTTCAACTTTCATGTAGTCTACCATGTTTTAGACTTCCACTGATCAATTTTTCATTCAAATTAGATCTGTACATATCTAAAAGAAAAATTCATTTGCTTATATTATTATTTAAAATAATACAGCCTTTCTGGGAAAACGAAAAAATTATAAATTCAAATTTCATAACATATAATATATTTAATATATGATTACAATATAATTCAGTAAATTTTTTAAATAACTCAAATTATAAATACTTGGTTTGAATAATAGTGATTTAATATACTAATTCGATTTATAATGAACAAAATTACACTTTATATGAGGTATACTCAAAATAACTACCATGAAATTATTTTAAAATTTTTCATTGTTTGTAAAAAATAAAAGTTACTAATGAAATCAACTATAGCACTTCAAACGTTGATGAAATTAAAAATAGTATCCCTTATAACAAAAAAAAATTAAATAGTATCGCTAAAATCTCTCATTTGTCCTGCTAAACCAACTTTTTAAATAACAAATCACTTAAAAAAGAACCAATAAAATTGTTTAATATTAACATTATCCAGTAAAAAATCCTGGGTGACACTGCTGGTGAAAAATGTTTGTGAATTAAGCCCAATGATATCTAGTGCCGACGCTATGTTATATATTATACATCTGGTATTTTTATTATGTAATTTACAATTTATTTTGAGTATCAAAAAATTTGTAACAGTACAAAAATCACTTACATAAAAGTTAATGAATAGTATAAAAATCAAAAAAATATATCAAATAGAACAAATAAAATGAACAAATCTTAAATACCTATAATTCTCTATTTTTATTGATATATTTCCTGCTTGGTCTTAACAATATTTTAATAGGAATTTTTTTTTTAATTTAGTCATTTAAGAACTAAAAATATTATTTTTCTAAAAGCTTTAAAAATTATTTCATATTCATTTTTACATTTGCCTAAATTATAATGAATATTAATCAAAATATAGAAATCATGTTTTATATAAAATTGTTCATTAGTTAAATTATCAAAAGGGTTTATAGATGAAAAATGTAATTTATAAGTTTTCAACAATCAAATTTTACAAACATTTTTGTTGTTAATCGTATTATTATTTAGATATTGATATACAAAAGTTCATTTACTTTTAAATGTCATCATTTTTCTTTGGCAAGAAAAAGCTTAAAAGCAATCACACACAAAACATGTTATCACTAAAGAATATAACGCGAAAATCAAATCATAATGCCCCGGACTATTTTATCTTAGTTCGCTGCTGTTTTTCGCAAACTCATTACTGTAATCTTATCTTACTATTTTTAATTTTTAAAATTAACTTATTTTATGAATCTTTACAGTACTTCCAAATTCATTGAAAATTATTCATATTTTCTGGAATTTTGTTTATTATCAATTAAATACATTGTTTAAACATTTATACTTTTACGATTTTAACTATCATTGATATTTTTTCCTCTCACTTCGATAATAAAATAAATAATTATAAATATATTTAAAATATACACAATTTTGAGATACTAATGACTATTATAATAAGTTATAATTATTATTTATAGATCTAATTATTTAAGAGATTCAACACGATTGTTATCACTGGAAGTATCTCAAAAATATGGTATGTTAATTTATGATTTATAGATTATAGTCTATAACGCCTATAAACAAAGGGATGCTTCAGTTCTGTGTCTCGGGTCCAATTTTTCTTCAAAAACATTGTAAGTAAAAGTGACAAAAATTTATTGGTGTACTATATTACAAAACGTAGTTCCAAAGGGAACCATGGCGCACCTATTATTAATGAACCTTAATAATTAGCTGCAAATCGTTAGAGTAATGACACACTCGATAAAACATAATTTTGAAAATACCATCATATATATTATATAAATGTTACCATTCCACAATGTTCAACTAAAAATAATTATTACTCGTAACTAATTAATTTATTTTATTAGACGTTACATTATTTAGACAATCATAACAAGCCCGACAGAAGTCAGGCCACTTAGGAAAAATTAAATTTCTAGACTCCTTTGAATGCTCCCCACCACGGAAATCTTTAGTAAAAGGCGAAAGATTTATTCGTATTGAGAGGGAGCCGGAGTTATCTGAATTTCAATGTCTGAAGCAATAAATGAAATTGCTCAATAGATTAAATATTGTAGAACGGTCAACCATGCATATCAGAAAGCATTAGAGGCTTAAATTTTGAATACCCGCAATTTTATTAAAAATTAAAACATTTCAATTGTTAAATTAAATATTCTGTTTACTAAAATTTGTGACTGACATTTTTATATTTGTTACTATATTAAAACTTTAAATAATAAAGATCTTGAGCAATGTAACGTCAGCGCTATCTATCCAAATATACTAGAGTCATTCAGCTCATTGGCAATATGATGAACTGGTTTTTTTTTTAGACAAGTACTTTACATGTGCTGTGCAATTAAAATTATTTACACTTATACCAACCATAACGCCAGTCTTATGTTCTTCAAAATTTGGAAGTTATTTTCTCCGTAACATTGTACATTTAACATTATGAATACAATACCTCAACCATATTCTTATGATTACATAACATATTATCAACAATATTTTTCTTTGATAAGTAATTATCGTATAGAATTATTACTAAATTGTATAATTTTCAAAGTTTTCATATTTGTTACTATATTAAAACTATATTAGATAGAGGTCTTGATAAAAGTATATTCTGTGCTATCTATCATAGGATAGTAGTGTCATATCTAATTTGTATAGTTTAATATACTAATCCAGTTATCTATTACTTATATGTTTAATTACAAATTATATTAAGAGGTTTAAATCCTGAGATTAATTAATCGCCCTGCCAACCAGAGGAATAAGTAGCCCTTTTGTCTTGCAAATAAAATTATCTTTTATTTACTTTTCAATCTACAAATGTCGATAGAATCTTATTAAAACACTGAAAATATTTTATTTTTATGTAAAAATTATTTTTTTTATACATATTGTCATTTATAACTCCTTAATTGGAAATTTGAGTTTCATAAATATTCTGTGATTGTTTCAAAATTTAAGTATTATTATAATGGTATTAAATTGAAAAAAATGTATGATGACTCAATATCCTAATGTTAAATTAAAATTTCTTTTACTATTATAGAAGTTCAACAATAATATATATTATTAAAAATAAATTAGAAGTTCTGATTGTAGAATTTAGTGTATAATTTAAGAATGGGTAACTAATATGTCCCACTACATGTACACTTTAAATACATAAATACGTGTTCTTTATAAAAGCAAAATATACAATATACATTTTATGTAATATAAAAAACAATATAATAATTTTTCAGATAGAATGATAAAATATTTACAAATATATCACTAAAATACTTATATTTCATTTTATACTAATTTAGTTAACCTGAAAGTATTTCTGATAGATATTAAGTATAGTTGATAAAACTATCAAAAGAGTATTACCAAAAAAATGAATTGAATATATGATTTAGAACTCCTTAAAATCAATAATTTTAATTTCATTAATTATTATAATAGTAATAAAATGTATACTTAAAAATTTAAGCACAACATAAATAACAATTTTGAAATATTTATAATATTTAATAACGTATTTATTTTTTCCCTAAGAAATAATTTATACAACAACACATATGATTTTATAAATTTTTGAGGGCTGTCTCCTTTAGCCCCACTAAATGAGAGTTTTACTTGAACATATTAAATAAAACCTTATACATGACTCAGTTAATTCAAGATGATAAGTACATAAATATGGGAATCTAAATTAAGAACTGTACAATGTTAAAAGGCTTCAGTTCACCAATTTATTTTTACTTGATTATCTTCTACAAAAATTTATTTACAATTTAAATTTATATGAAAAATTTTGTAAAATATTTTTTTATGTTACATAAAATAATTAGTGAATTGATTTAATTGTATATGATTTGAAATACAAAAAGTTGTTGTTGAAATGTTTATGAACTTATTTATAAGGTTTGTTTTATTTTATAAAAACTAACTTTAAACAACTTATAATTAAAAATTAATAGTATCCAATTTTCATAATATTATATTTATACAAATTACTACAAAAACATACGGAATTTAATACTAAATTATACATAAATAATTGTATTATTCTTTATTATATTCAAATGTATTAATTTTTTATAAAATTATAAATTTTTATTTGGTAATATTTTGTCTTAATTTTGAAAATTTCTTAGTGCGTGTGTATAACACCATTTTTGAGATTAACACATTTAAATCTATTTTCCAACTGTTTAACACATAACTTTGTTTTATAATTTTATTTTTTGTATCAAATAAGAACTGAAATATTAAACGATCTCAGTATATTTGAAAAGTATTTAATATATTTAAAAAAAAATTACTCAACACTAAAATATTAATTATTAACTTATTAGGTTATACTTTAAATATTTTTTTAAATAATCGTTATGAACTCCTAATAATATATAAATATGCTACATTTATTTATCATTACATTCTTGTTTTTGTGTCTTTTTCAATTTTATTTTAAACTTCTTATGAATTGTTACCTAAAAAAACAAATATAATATCAATAATGACAACTTTATTTTCGAGCAATATTTCAATAACATAAACATTAATTCAGAATGTATTCCTAAGATACTTAACAGAACAATGCAATCTTAACAAGTTGAGTATTAAAATATTTAATTTTAGTTACAAATATGATAGAGGAGAATACGAAGTAGGTGAAATGAAGAGTTCAGTGACAATAGGCGAGGAAAGATTAAGTATTTAGGATCAGTTGTGCAAATGAGAAGGGATATTGAAGAGGATGTAAGACACAGGATTAGGTGCGGATGGTTAAAGTGGAGAGAAGCGTCTGGTGTGTAATACGATAAAATAAATTGAATAAGGCTAAAAGGTAAATTCAATAAAACTGCAGTTTGATTCAGAGTATTGGGTAATTGACAAGAAAGTAGAGCAGAGGTAAGAATGCTTAGATGGATGAATGGAGTGACTAGAGAAGATAGGATAAGAAACGAACATATAAGAGGGAGTATAGGTGTAACATCAATTGTAGATAAGATAGTTTGGTCATGTTATGAGAAGATAAGAATCGGAAGCTGTAAGAACAGTTCTAGAAATTAATGTTGAACGAAAAAGAGATAGAGGAAAACAAAAAAAAGAGATTGAGGATATAAGCTAGAATTGGACATGCCATGATTAATTGTAAACTACTTTCAAAGATTCTATTTACATACTTGGAGATGAATACATGAACAACTAAAAATTTCAACTTTATTAGTTTATAAAAAGATAATTAACTTTAGAAAATCTACTTATATAACAGAGCAGAAAGGAAATGTAATGAATTAATAAGAATAATAAAACCATTATCATACCAGCAATCGAAATACACACAAAGATCGACTATACTATATCTACACTGAACATTATTAAAGCGATAGAAGCCCAACAATAGTCAGGCCATTTAGGAAAAATTAAATTTCTAGACTCCTTTGAATGCTCCCCACCACGGAAATCTTTAGTAAAAGGCGAAAGATTTATTCGTATTGAGAGGGAGCCGGAGTTATCTGTAATTCAATGTCTGAAGCAATAAATGAAATTGCTCAATAGATTAAATATTGTAGAACGGTCAACCATGGATATCAGAAAGCATTAGAGGCTTAAATTTTGAATACCCGCAATTTTATTAAAAATTAAAACATTTCAATTGTTAAATTAAATATTCTGTTTACTAAAATTTGTGACTGACATTTTTATATTTGTTACTATATTAAAACTTTAAATAATAAAGATCTTGAGCAATGTAACGTCAGCGCTATCTATCCAAATATACTAGAGTCATTCAGCTCATTGGCAATATGATGAACTGGTTTTTTTTTTAGACAAGTACTTTACATGTGCTGTGCAATTAAAATTATTTACACTTATACCAACCATAACGCCAGTCTTATGTTCTTCAAAATTTGGAAGTTATTTTCTCCGTAACATTGTACATTTAACATTATGAATACAATACCTCAACCATATTCTTATGATTACATAACATATTATCAACAATATTTTTCTTTGATAAGTAATTATCGTATAGAATTATTACTAAATTGTATAATTTTCAAAGTTTTCATATTTGTTACTATATTAAAACTANACAATACCTCAACCATATTCTTATGATTACATAACATATTATCAACAATATTTTTCCTTGATAAGTAATTATCGTACAAAATTATTACTAAAATGTGCAATTTTCAAAATAAATAGCCTAATCAAGCCCCGTTATCATTTATAATTGAAAATAATAGATTATGTTAATCATTTGATTTTTTATTATAAAACTTACATGGAGATAGATAAGAGATGGTTTGTAAATTCAATCATCTCCAATTATAACTATTTTATTTTGTAATCATATTATATTAAAAATAACAAAACGAATGAATATTTATATAATGTCTTCCATGAGTTATTTGAACCTCTACTTCTGTCGCCTTAAATTATATATACATCTAATAATATAAATTAATATTTCTTTTAGTATTCCTTATCAATCAATATTTTCTCACTTATGTATAAAGTAGGAATTTATTTGCATTAATTTTTGTTGGTTCAGAACTTATTAAATCCATGAAGCATTAGAGTTATAATGTAAGTAGACAAGAAATATACTACTTTGTTGGAATAATATTAGCTGCTGATATCTATTGGCTTAATCCATGAATTAGGTTTTGTCTTGTCATCTTTAATCTATATAAAAAATAAATTCTAAATTAATTGAATTAAAAATATTGACATATAATGTATAAATATATATCAATTAGATGATGTGCATAATTGACAATAATAATATTTCAAAGAAAAATATGTCTAAAAGACAATAATGATTTAAGGTTAAATAAAGGTAAAAAAGATAAGGTTAAAAAATGATTCCTCAAAAGTCAGAAGTTTATAATTTAAGATTTATTAATAGAACTAATATTTAATGACATAAAAACACAGAATTAATATAAAAATATTGATATTTCCTATATTTAACTCTAAAAAAGTTTATGTTAAAAATGTCAATTTGAAAATTATAACTTATTGGCATTGTTATCATGGTAGGATTTAATAATTTTTAAATCTATTAAAACTCTTGTACTTTATCCTGGAAATGTGCTATAATCCATTTTATAGTGATTATTGTATCATTTTATTTATTTTAGCTATTGTCATTTCTATACCTGGGTATTAAGAAGGTGCAGTTCAGAAATAACAAATGATGAAAATAAAAATATCAACGTCTAACTTTTATATTGTAATTTAGATTCAAAAATGATTATTGACCAGCTATTTTTTTAATTAGATCATTGTCTATTTAATTAACTTGTTCATTTTGTATGCTACCATTTGATAAATAAAGTTGACAACCTTATTATGTTTAAGGAATGAACATAAAAATACTTTATGATTGATAAATTAAAAAAAAATATATTTTAATTAAATAAAAAAAGTCTTATTAATTTTTAAATAATTAAGTTATTGCTATAAAATGAATTATATCATATATTAACAAATACCATTATTTATTCTTCAAACATAAATTTTAATACTTAAGTCTGTAGCTCTCCAATACACTTTAAATAACTTTATAATTTAATTCAAGAAACATACCAATACAACATATTACAATTAACATTGGTGCTCTGGCAACATAATATAATAAAATTATAACAAAATGAAGTACCAAATTATTAATTTAATAATTTCATTTCAGGTTTTTTTATTTTGTATTATATCAAATTAGAAAAATTAATTAATAGTTATATGACAAATTGAACTATTCATTTTTATAACACTTAAATAAATGATAACATTGATTTTCTTGGAAGAAAGGAATATAAATAAATATAAATTATTGCTTAAAATCAAATAAAGTTACAAAAACTAAATTTGAATTTTTAATAAATTAATTTCTTTTAATAAAAATTTATTTTAATAAATACAAACTGTTCATTAAATTATTACAGCTTGTGTAAGTAATTTTAATCCATACTCGACTCTATGATTAGCCCTAGCATCAGAAGGATTAAGAGAAAATAAACTGTGTGGTAATAAAAAGGAGATGATCAAAAATAATTTTTAAATTAAAAGTAGAGGCTTCAAAGACAGATCAAAAAATCTCGGCTTACTGAGATTTGTCATCTCATTGACAATTACTCAGTTTTATTTCAAGATTGAATGTACTCAGTTAACTAATATTTAAAAGCTAATAAATTTGTTCTTCCTCTTCAATTAAGTTTTAATATTTTTATAAATAATCTAAAAGAAAACAATTCTCTAATATTAATTGATGTTTTGAGTATTTAGAAACAATATATTGTAATCCATTTGTCAAAATTAATATTAATAAACCGATTGGTGAATATTAACAATATCAATCAGTATATTAGTTATATATTTTTATCTTACATTAAGTTACTCTATTTAGTAAAACTATTCCAAAATTATTAATGTTTAAGAGTTTTTTAATTAATGTTATTTATTTAATTTTCTATCACCTATAAAGTCATTGTTCACCAATAGATATTTTATTATATTAAAAGTTTTATGTGGATCTATTTTGGCATTGATGCAGAGTTGAGAGGTATTAATTTTATTATGGCGCCTTTATTTATATATTTTTTTATGTTTAAAACCACTTTTTCTCAAAAATACTTAATGCTTCAAACATATATTAAATTAAAACTTGTATTATATAATATAAATTATAAAATAATAATTTGTCTCTATACTTCATCTTGTAAGTGCCAATTTGCTACCATAGTAACAAAACATGCTATTTCTGTGTTGAAATTTTTTTATTTTGTATCTTATTTTTCTAATAAATTATCATAACTTTTTAAAAAATTGACAGGTAAATATATTTTTTTGTAAATATATCTCACACTATTTTTAAATTAAAATTCTGTATAAAGAGGAGATTACAGTGATGAAATTTCATCAGGCATTATAAAAATACTATACTTACTTAAGTAAATTATTCATCTTCTAATTTTTCCAAAGATTATGAATCACAATCAAAATAAGTAGTAAATATAAAGTATAATAATACTTACTATGTAAATATTAAAGAATATAACGCAACATCGGGGCCATAGCAATCGTTGAATTTTATATTTATCAGTTCATTACCATTATCAATTACTGCTATAAACTGCATGTCAAAAAAATCGTGATAACAGTTAAGAACATCAATATCTTACGCCCGGTTTAAATAACGATGGTTTAGTATGATATATTTATTTTTTACTCTTTTAATTGATAACAGAATATTTGTTTATTGACCCATGTCAATAAACAAATCCGACCATGATAATGCAATGTTTTTGAAATTGAAGTGATGTATAAAAAATTGGTGCATTATTTTTACAGGCCAATTGGGACTGTTTTTAAAGTAAAGGTGCAACCGCACACCCTGACCCCCCAAATGACACCCCTGACCAGCCTACAGAAGGATTCAAAATAGAAAATTTTGCACGAATGATAACTTTTGAAAATATTCTAGAAACACTGCACTCTTTAAACATATGTTAAATTTAAGTTTTTGTTAGTATGTAACACCATGCATATCCAGTGAGTCACCAAGTAGTCGATTCTTCTTTTAAATATTTTTACTCTACATTTTTATTATTGATGAAAGCTTAGGAGGTATTAACTGTGCTGCATATTTATTTATTTACATTTTTTCATAAAAAGTTATCTTTTTCAACTTAATTTATGAAAATTTTCTAGAAATACTCGGAATTCCAAACATATATTCAATTGAAGCTTATGCTACATTCTATAAGTTAAAATAAAATATTGTCGTGATGTCCAGTCTTCTATAATTTTATAACTAAAATTATAATTAACAACGAGGTTCAGAATAATCGAATTTTATTTCTTTTCTTTTAATAAGCCCAACTTCCAATTTTTATACAGAATTGTCATAGAGTTACAAAGTATGCAACTAAATAATAAATTTCTTCGTAAAAATTACAATACTAAATTTTTAATATGTTTATAGTAAGTTATAAAACTTATAATCAGGATATAGTTAAGGAAATATGAGTTTGTGTTGCTATAAGAATAATCCAATAATTCTTGTTAAAAGTTAAATACTATCTACGGATTTGCATAAAAGCATTTTTATGCTAGTGATTTTAATTACTGTCAGATATTATCTATACTTATTTCTATTATACCACGTTCCCATTGTGCTGGTTTTTTTAAATTTGATATTATTCGGCATTTTAACTCGAATATTCGATTTTATTCGATGCAAAAAATTTTTTATCGGTTCAGAATATTTAACAATTACTATTACATTTAATTATTAAATTTTAATAACTATTAATTATCGACTAGATTTGAATAAGACTTTCATGTTATAAAGATAATATTTTTGATTTTGTTATCAGTTTCTTTCAGTTCATAGTATTTTTAAATTTATTATTCATGAAATATTTTTTATGTTTATCCCTTATACTTTATAAGGGGTTCAACATTATTTTTTCATTTGATAATATACATTATTAACTATATTTATATTAGATAACCATGTAATTAAGAAAAGAACAGGTTAATAACAATTTTTGGATCTGTATTCCTTAAGATATTAACATGCTTTTCAAATTTCACATTATTTTACTTTGTTATATATTTGTATATGTTTTTATCTGATTTATACAAAATAAATTGTATAAACCAGTATGCAACCAGAAAATAATATCAAAAGGGGGAGTACCGCTTTTTTTATTCATCACAATTTTTTTTTCCGAATTGCTATTTAAGAAAACTTGGATAAGAAGAGGCCTTTTCTTGAAAATAATTTTAATGGGTTTATAAGAACAATAGGATAAGTACTTATAAGTTACAAACATTTTAGTACATACCTTCTCTATTATGTGGGTATATAATAAAATATTAAAATAATTTAATAATATAAATAAATTATTTTATAAAATTTTAAAACATTAATGACACAAAAAAATAAATAAATAAAAGTTGCTAGCTTTGTCATTTTTTTTCAATAGCACATAACTGTAATAAAAATTAGTTTTATATGATAAATATAGATTATATTTTTCTATTGTTACTAATATTTAAGTTGTATTTAATTTATTAAATAATAATAAAAATTATAGTTAAAAAAATAATTCCTAACGAACATTTAATTCCTAAAAATAGTTATATATAACACTAGAGAGCGACACAAAGCCACAAAAACTCAACACTATATCAATACCGTCGTCTCGAATGATGTTGTGTTGAAAGACATACTGATGATTCCAAACTTGTCAATATTATTGACGACAAGTTTGTTAAAAGTATATTATAATTGTGTAGTAAATAAATACACTGGTTACTAGGTAACCATTATAACAATATGATATCTACCAAAATTATTTTTACGTAGCCCATTTGTAAACGGGCTGTGTCAATAAATTAGTTTGTATTATTATTATTATTATTATTATTATTGATATTATTATAACTTAACCTAAACTTAAATACGCCCCTTCATCTTATAATATCAGACAGAGCGGGGTATGAAGAGAGGTGGCCTAATCTATATTAAAATTTTTTAGAAAGTCTTTCATTATTAGAATTAAAAGAATTTTTTATTTTTGAGTTATTTTGCAAAATTTAATATAATTTTCAATTCAAATTTCATTTTAAAATTATATGTTTACAAAAAAAATCACAAATGTCTAATGTTTAAAAACATTTCAGTTTAATTAAAATTTTAATATTGTTTTGTGAAACTTTTAGTTACTCTAAATAAATTGTTAATTAGCGCCATCTTACGGCATTTTCTTGGTAAATAATTTTCTATTAATAACGAAATTAAGATTGAATGAGGTTTTAAATGGAACACTTAATTCATGGTATTTGGATTTTTTATGTCTGGCGGCGATGTGACTACTTCTGTTAAGAATTATTAATATTTAAAATATACAGAATGATTCATTTATCATAAATCACTTAATTAATCGAAAAATAAAAATGAAATTGAGAATTTTTTTACATGTTTTTCTCAACTTATCAATCATGAAGTATTTTTAATGTTTATCCCTAATATCTTATAAGGGTGTCAACTTTGTTTTCTAAATGAAAACATACAATTAATTAGCTTATTTAATATATAATGATCTAATTAAGCAAATGATCGGTCGAAAACAAATTTTGAACCAGTATTTCTGAAGTTTTTGTCACTTTTATACCTAAGTATGAGGAAGAGTGCGGGTGAAAATTGACTAGTGATAAAAAAACATCTACGTTTCACCTCTGCTCTATATTTTAAAACGGTAATTGTATCCGAAAAGTTATTATCGAACTATTTTAACCATTTACTCAGAACCAATAAACTGTGTATTAATAAAAATAGTCTATCTCATGAATTTCTGCTACAATTCTCAAATATTTGTTTTTTTACATTAATATTTTTTTTACTCTTTGCTAAGTAACTAAAAAAATTAATTACCCTCTCATTTGTTTTTAATTTTCTAATAGATTTCTTTACAAATCGAAATTGACATGTTTAAATTTGTAAACAACTCGGACTAGAATTGTTACGGTCAATCGAGAGCGATCCTCATCAATCATTACTTGAATGGAATCAGAAAATATTGCATTGAAGTGACTCAACTCATAACATCTGCAATGCGTTTTTGGCAAATTCTTATAATTTCGAATAAGAAGTATACACATAATTGCGTTAATTAGTGTAATGTAAGACAAAAACATAAAATTGCAATGCTTAATAATACAATCTCGTTGCCTGCACTACAGATTAGCGATACAAAAATATTAATTATAAATGTTTTTCAATAAATTAAGCTGCTCTTAAAAGATTTTTTAAAGAAATATAGAAGTGTTTAATAATTTCTTAATCAAGTTGCATCATAATTTACACTATTAGTTATATTAATTCATTATTGATAACTTATGGCAAATACTTAAGCAGTTTTTTAATAATTCAGTTGGCGATTTATTTGATATATAAAATCTCCTATAGACAGATAGATAGCGTTAGTCAATAAGTTTAATAAATAAATAATCCATAATATTTAGTAAAACCATGAAATTATTAATGATAAACCGATTATTTTAAGTTGTCTGAAGTTGTTTTATGTTGCATTAATCTTATTATGCACCTAAATATTATTTTTATACAAAATTTTTAATGAGGATAAATTATCTCTAAAATAGATAATAATTAAATGATATTATGGTTTTGTTTTATTTTTAACTAAAATATTTTGGCATATTGATAAATTTTAATAATACTAACAAAAATAATAAACTGTTGGGCACATACAATACAAATAACAATAAATGTATTTTCATTTAAATTTTATTTAATGTAGTCTGTTATACAAAACGGCGTTTCCTTTTAATTAATCTTATTTTATTTTATTTTTTTATCAATTATTTATACAACTTTCATTTAATTTCCATCATTAAATAAGTTACTTAAATTAACTGTTTATCCATTTCGTTATTTATGTCTTAACTTATAATAAGTTTACTCTAGCTTTGTGATGTTCAATTAATTAAATGTACTATGTTTATATATATATTAAATAAATAAAATGTATAAATAAATTTATTTTTACCTTGCCTTTTAAACTTATGTACATTAGAGAGGACGAGAAAACGTGTACAGCTCTCAGGGGATGGAATCGATGGACGACGTGTTCTCCACCCGAGAAGTAAAATTAATTATTACTTATAACTGGGAGTGCGTTTCTCTTGTTTGTACTTAGTGCTCATTCTGTCTGATACTATCTGCGACGTCTAATCAAACGTTAAAGTTTAACCTGATACGGCTAATTTTAACTTCGATCATCATCATTTTTTATTATTTTGCTAAGGCGTGTATACAATATCTACTAATCAGATAATTGCAAACGTGTCGTGGATATAATAATGGAAAAGTAGAATTATCGTTGTACATGTCAAATACGCTGGTAGTGGGACAGTGAAGTAACGGAGTAAGATAAACGTAAGCAAGACATAATAACGTCGCTGATAGAACGCAATAATGGACGTTTGCCAGCATTGGCGTTCCCTCTCCTCACCGGACAGGCCGAAGTGCGACGTGGATGCTGTTCACTGCCAGCACTGTGCGATGGGTCGAAGAGAAGACATTTTGTTTCGACGCGACGGCCGTCACTCAAACGTCAAACTGTATACGACTATAGTTGTGTGCGATACGTTCACATGTATATATATAAACACACACGTTCTGTAAGTATAACATGTGAAATCTCATCGGCGTAGGCGATTCCAAAGGGAACCCGATGTGCGAATAGATATTTAATAAAACTTTCTTTGCGAACTGTCGTCACTGCAAGTATCCTACTGCTGCCCGTTTGCGCACTATGACGGATATGATAGGACGACCCAAAAACGGGGGAGAGCACTTTAGATCCCCTCACCCGTTCGCTATAACCACCATAAAAACGCATGCGGAATGTGTCGAATCTCGAAGTATACAGCTGGCACATAATAATAACCGGAATCGAAAAACGAACCGAGTTCAGTGTACAAACTTGAGTAGCGTTTGCACATATTTTTTTTTCTAAACGACATCGGTATTCCTTTTCAATTTTTAAAGAAAATTAATAACAACAATAAATTGGATTATTTATACGAAATTAAATACGTTTGTTTGTACAGCATAACATTACACATATTGAACAATTACATCATTGATTTGATTATACTATTTTATTATAATTTATAATTTTATTTATGTCCGAGTGCATATAATATTTGCCGGGCCCTTGTTTTAGAAAGGAAGGAGTTAAAGGGCATAGATTCTCTTGTAAAAATTATTACAGATACAATTTTTATTTCGTTTTGAGGGCATAATAAACATTTTTCTTATGGATATCCCTCCCCCCAAACAAAACCT
This sequence comes from Daktulosphaira vitifoliae, assembly GCF_025091365.1. Lineage (NCBI taxonomy): Eukaryota > Metazoa > Arthropoda > Insecta > Hemiptera > Phylloxeridae > Daktulosphaira > Daktulosphaira vitifoliae. The sequence continues at coordinate 26,909 of NW_026099654.1, read as the reverse complement.
TAAATACGCAAATGCAATGTGCAAAGCCCCACAAAGCACAGGGGCCTGGGGCTCCCATTGTCCCGCCCTTGCACCAGCACTGTTTTTTCCCATATAAAATTAAGTTATATGTTAAAAATATATTTGATTATTCTACTGATTTCTGAAAAAAAAAATCATTAGAAAAGCAGGAACGGTTCTATAAATTGTTCTTAAATTGAATAGTAGGTGGATTCTAATTTATTTTTTACCCTGCAAAATAAAAACCAGTAAAATAACTGATACTTATATTATTATATTATGAATAGATATATTCTTAAGAATATTCAGAAATTTTATAGAAAATCTAAATTGAAATATTTGTATAGAGCTTTTTAAATTGGGTGTGGCAGAATTGAACGTCTTATATTTAAGAAAATAAAAGCTTTTAGCTTTTTGACTTAATTCTAAAGTAAAGTGGCCTAAGAATAGGAAAAATGTTTCTTTTCCACAATGTCATTACATACAGCTTTTAAAATTTAATTAGCTGATGTTAAACGTCACGATTATTTGTCTCGCAGTAGTAACTACTGCGAAAACGTATTACTACTAAATGACGTTGAAAAGATAATTGAATTAGCTTAAAACACGTCAGTTAACACTTAATAGTATTCAGGTCTCAGTTAGTTCGTCATTACGGTCAAATTTAGTCGGAGTAATGAATTTGAAAGGATGCCCGGCTGAACATGATTAAGTAATTATTGAACATGCGTTCAGGTAGTTGGTATTATGACTATTTGGTAATGTTATAAAAAATTCAATTAGATGACAAGTGTCTTTATATTAACGAAACCGTAATAATTTTTTTTTGAAACAGTTGATTAGGATTCCTATTCAATAGATATCCGAGTACGCATTTCTCATTTCTGTGCAAGTATTGAAATGTAAAACTCAACTGTCTAGTTGTGCGCACTGTTGAAATTGATTTGTTACATAAACGCCATTTAAGCAACGCTTCAATATTATTCAAAATTTGTATTTAATATCAAACGTCAATGGTTAATTAGTACATGTAATCTTATGTCTACAGTACTATAATTTTATTTTGAAAAGGTATGAGCTGGGAGAAAACACAGCTCTACTTGAAACACGCCAAATATAATATTGTTACGGTCGAACAATTTAATAATGTCGGTGTATAACTAATTCGGGTAGGTCTTGTTTATCGTAAATAAATTCAATGTCAACATTAACAATTAAATTGATATCCATATGAATATTTTATATATTTTAGTGTTAAAATTAAAATTTAAAAAATGCATTGATAATAATAATTATGAGCAAACTATTAATGTCGCATTATCATCAAATTATGAGATAATATTTCATTACAAATGACCACTACATTTATGTGTATAAGAAAAAACATGAAGAAATAATATAAACGGTATGCAAATAAACAATAAAAAAACAACTGATGGCATAAAATGAACGTGTATGGAGTAGATTAAAATGCATATCAGACTGTTGTTTCTAATGTTACGTCATCACAGGTATATTATCGAACTGTACGCTTGATAACAAGATGATAATGAATTTTTGTGAGGATGCACCGCGTTCTCAAACCGAAGTTCAAGATGTCTTATAAGCGAGAGACAGTGCGTGCCATCGTATTTCCCCTTTCGGCGTGTGGACAGAGGAAATAAGCGGCTTGAGATATCGCGGCCGCTCGCCGTTCGGAAGTCGTCGCCCAACGAGGTTTGTCGCAGTACATTGTGCGTTAAGACACTACTAATGCGCGGCGCTCGAGAATCAACGCAGATATAATCGTGGAACAAGCCCGGCGCTAATTAAAGCTCGACGACAACCGCGATGTCGCGGTGGCTTAGATCGAGCGTTGTCAGCGGTCGTGCACTATACCGAGGGGAGGCATAATCCGAGTACTGTCTAAAACGGAACCTACTCTAGTTGAGCGGTATTTTGGGGTGAGGTTAATGGGAGACGTCATGGACGCGGAAGGGCAGGATATTAATTTAAACGGAGCGTGTAATGATCGTACGCGGTTATATACAATATAGATCAGGAAAGTTACCGACATAAATGGAGAGAGGGGTGCAATGCGAGAGCGAACTCTCAATCGCCATCGCGTACAATAGATCTGCCAACAGCTTTGCTATTAAGTCCAAAAACCATATCGTATGTATAATGTGCAACTGTATCATAAAATATTTAGGGGAATGCATAACGGGACGCGTTGATCACTTACGGAAAACGATGAGCGCGAGAAATCCAAACTTATTTCCCATTCTACACGAGACTTAATGACACCAAATAAACGTGTAAAAATACATTCGTACTGCTTAAGTTTAAAAGTATTTTTTTACAGTTTATTAGTAATTTGACTCTTATCGGTTTATTTTTTTTTGTTAAAGTGTAAAATTTCTTCAACACTCATCAAACGTCTATATTCTTCATTACTAATTGATCGAGTACCGGTAGTCTACTTCATTACAGAAATATTACGAATACAATGATTTTCAATTGAATGCATTAATTACTAAGTCTTCGTTTTTAACTTTACTTGAAAATGTCTACTCCTTCCTGTTTTTACATTTTTAATATTTATATGATAGGTTTTCTTTTGGTCGACGGCGACTGTAGCGCATTAATCAAAATGAAAGGGCAACAAAATAGACAGACAAAGTTTACTATTAAAATGTCAAAGGGAGTCGTTGGTGGTCACACGGAGTACTGAGGAGAAAACAAGCGTTTGTACTCATAATGTCGTTAAAGGTACCGGGAAACAATTTTTCAATTCTTCATTGATGTTAGAATGGAATATTTAAAAAAACCCTTTTTAACAGCCTAAGATTGTTTTTATAGTTTATTAAACTGTAACAAAAGTGATTATAGTTCCATAAAAAATCATAATTTATAATAAAACACGAATACCGTTTGTTAACACTTTTAAAAAATTATCATATTGGAATTCTTAGTTATCATAACCTTAACAATCGAAAGGTACAAGGGAAAAACAGTCTGTTTATTATGATTTGATTCGATAGCTTATAAACTAATATATCAGAGCAGCAGTATCAAGTAATGAAATACATTCGACGATAAAAAAATATTTACTTTTCTCTAATACAGAGTGATTGTTTAACTATAACTCACGNACAGAGAGATTGTTTAACTATAACTCACGCAATACCTTTAAAAGTATAAAACATTACGAGTTTTTCTTTTTATAAATTAATAGTATCTTATGTTCTATAATTTTCAAAAAATAAAAATGGTCCTATTTGTTTATTCTGTTTTATCATTAAAAAAATAAAAGAATTTATAACTTAATTTCTGCTCTCCCGAAAATTTTACAAAAATCGATTATTACCACTGCTGCATCCTTCAATTATTATATATTAGTGAAAAATAGATAATAAACGACATAATTTGATTGGCATCTTTAACAATTAGTGCACTTTACTTACGTGTAAAATTACTTAAAATAGTAATCACAACGTAATATTCTCAATACTCTTAACTTACAATCATAAAGTTTTGCAAAACGAAATTAAAAAGATAGATATGAAAACGTTGTAGAATTAATTTCATATATTTCTATTTAAACTAATTACAGAGGATCACATCACACATACAATAAGATGGAAGAACTGATAAAATCAATGCATATATAAAACTTAGCAAGTAAAATATAATGTATAGCGTCATTAATTTATAAAAACTAACTTTATGTACAAGTAAAGATTAAAGCATTGTCTAATACAACAATTAATAATACTGGTTATCAAAACGTAACAATATTAACAACTAAAATTTAAATTGATATTTTTTTTGTAATATACTTTGTGCACCATCTTGCCGACGAAAAACGTTTTATTGGTCTTGAACAAAAATATTAACATCACGGCTATAGGCATTATGTTAAAGGTCAAATAACATTCATAAGTAATTGGGACTGTTTTAAGAGAGTAAGTAGTAAATAACAAAAAGTAATAATAATTATAATATAAAATAGGTACTATTTATAAGTCGATAAAATGAATATAAAATAAGCGCCTATTTTAATTAGAAATTTTATATTCATATTATTATTATTTTTATGTATTTTTTTTAAATTCTACAGAAATAGACTAGGCTTTAAATATAATGATTACAGCCTATGTATAATAATAATTATAATAAAAATAATAGTTATAAGTATGTACAGACTTTAGTAAACAAAAGTAAAAAAAAAAAAAAATGGCTAACTGAGATCCGCCAATAATCTCCGAGTGGAAAACATGTACTAAAGTTAAAATAGTACAAAATAAAATTTAATTATAAGCACATATTTTCCAAAAATGATTGCATGACGCTCGTACTCGGCGAGCTATTCTCCATGAAACATACGAAAACTGTCCGATGGGGCGAGCTTCGGGCGTGACTGGTTTCGTCAATGGTGTTTGACTGTTCTCGTCGGAAGCTCGTCGCATAGGCTGGCTAAGGAGAAGCGCTCGCCGGATGCCGGGCAGCTGTCAGTGGGACGGAAATGAGAGCAAACGGATAGACATCATAGGCCCGCTTCTGTGTTGTACCACGGCATCTGATCGTGCATGACGGCCTGTTCGTAAGACGGCGGCGGCGGCGGTATCTGGCACGCGTACATGTCGGGTGCGTATGAATAGTGATGCAGTGTGGTGGATGGACCCTGCGGTTGTTGTTCGATGAGTTGGATTGGCGGAGATGACGTGGAGTACGAACTGGTCGGACTGTATCGGAGCATTTTGGGCGTGAGAGAGCCGCCTGAGCCGGGCCCGGCCGGTGCGCACACCGTACTGCCGCCACTCGTCGATTCAACTTGACCTATAAACAAAATTACAATTATTGTAACATTCGGTATGCAATATTTGTTTTCATGAACCGATTATTATTAATTTATCAGAAATCCTGAGGTCGACGACGACCGCGTCGGGATTAACGCAAAATACTACAACATACAAATGTTTGATAACGCGCTATCTGAAGTTGACAGATTTCAACGGAGTACGAGAGAAGGAATATGTGTTTTCCCTTAATGGACATTACAATTTAATACGGTGTAACATAATAATAGAATAACAAAACTAAGTGATAATCGTCGGAAACGCAGTCAGAAATTGATGGCTAGTCGATTGATAGGACCATAACAACGATTTTCGACAACAGATAGGACACCAATTCTCGGGATTATATGTCGTTGCCCCCGAGTCACCTTCTGATAACATCTAGCCGTTGTAGTAAACGTGTGTTTTACATTTTATAGAAATCACGAGGCCTTACCGGAATCTCTTTTAGATTTCTTCTCTTTCATGCGCCTGTTTTGAAACCATATTTTTATTTGCCTTTCCGTGAGTCTCAGTGTCCGTGCCAAATCTATCCTCCGGGCCCTGTTTAAATATTGATTGGCCGTGAACGACTCCTCCAAATGCATTAACTGTTCGCTTGAATACGCCGTTCTCTGGCGCTTTTGTTTTTCCCTCTTTCTTGCACCCGCTTGCGGTCCCTGCGGCTGAGGTAGAGGGACAGCATTTCTTATGTCTGTAAAAATAGATGCCGTCAATTAAATTATTGTGCAACTATAGTTTAATTTTATAATGATTTTTTTTTTTTTGTCATTTCTAAAGTGCGCTATCGGCAATGCATCGACATTAGTTTGCATTTTAAATAATTATAATTTAAAGTTAATTATTAACGATGTTATTTATTTCTTTAGTAGCGATAACTAAATTATATTAATAACAAGTTGAATTATATAGATAAATTGGAAACGTGAATTTAATTAAAACGTGATAGAATACGTCGACTGAATTAAGGAAAATCAAATTGCTAACAGCGCAAATTTTTTCTGAAAAGTTTTAATTGTCATTTAAAAAACTTAAAGGTCGATAAAAAAATTACTAGGTAATTCATTGACTACAGTAATACGATTTATCGTCAATTTTAGTAAGTTAAATGAGTTTTAAAAAGACAGCAATAGTTAGCCACGCCTTCCTATATAAGAAACTTATATTGAAATCCGGTTAAAATGATACTGTTATCAAACTCGAGTCGAGTATGTGTTACTAGCACATAGCGGCATGGATTAAAAGCAACGGGTAAAGTTTTACAAAAAAAAAATACATTGTAAATTATATTGTATTTAAAGTTTCTAAAGGTAATAAAAATTAGTTGCGATACGCAGAAAAGAAAAATATTCACACATGTTGTCCAGCACGTCGTAAAGACGACATTTGAATTGTAAACTATGTAAACAACGTAAGGTACTATACAGTAAAACCTGTTGGACTATTAACTTGGTATATAAATACTGTTTAATACAAATGGAATTCAGCTGTTGCAGTAGTGCGTTGTAAGGCTAAAACGATAAAGCATTTTAACATTTGTTTGGCTTCCGGCGAATCGAGATGAAATAATAATAATATTCGTTGAATTAAAATTACAAACTTAAATCGTAAAAATAAAATGTGATAATAGGTCTCGTGTGACGGGGCCTACCGTTTGGACTCGGATTAAATATTGATAAATTATTATCAACGTAAATAAAAAATAGACCATAAGACGCAAATGTTGGACATTTTCTAGAGAAATCATTTTCCAGGTGCTTACACATTAAGTACAAACGATTAACTATACCTGTGTAAGGCGGCAGCGGAGCGAAAGCCTGCGCATAGTACGGATCGAACGTGCTATTGCAATAGCTGCTGTAACTGGACACCACGTTGTCATAGCCGTGGAGATGAGCGTTCATGTTCTGCGGATACGGCGTGGCCGGTGGCAAGTCTGAAAGCGTACTGCTGGACACGGTGACGACGGGTGCCGTGGTCGGGACTGACGAGTTACCTGACGTTGGTTCCAAGTCTGAAAAATATGTTAAATTTAGCACACGGCAACGCAACTATCGAGATAAGCAAACACAACACAATGATCGGCCGATAGATCCCACGTTACGATATGCAATCATCAATACGTGTCGTTATCAAACCGTAAACTATTTATTGCCGACGATTGTGTGCGCTATTGTACACACGCAGGACGAGGTACTGGCAAACAGAAGAAAGATAAGACCGTAATAATTAAGTGTACTATTATGGATTGTACTTACCGGGTTGACCGCGGTCCAAATCTAATAGGGTGCCGAAGTTCATGTCCATCGCTGCAATAATTGTTGTTCAGTGGGAGATTGCGCTGTTAATGTAATTTTAAACGTCTTGCTGGGTTCATTCGCCGGTAGTGTCACGATGACTACTGTGGTTGATGATATTTTGTTATGATATTGAGTCCACTCCGAGGACACGAGCCGAGCTGTAATAATTACCGGGTGGAAGGGGCCGCAGGGCATATCATACAGGTATAGCAGCAGGTGGACAAGGACCTCCCATTAATTGTTTTTACCAATATCGCCCCGAGACGTGTGATTTTTTTTTCGTTTTCGTAATGACACGGTGGGGGAAACGGGGAAACAAAAGAGCGTAGCAACTGTGACGATGTCGTACACCACCGTTAAAGTTTTCCCCTCTTTTAGATCGCCTTCCCCGCACAGTCCGTCGTCGGTCCACGATCGAGGAAACCAAGTCCGTCCGGGTATGCTCAGGTGTTTAGAGAGGGAAAGCTCGTGGATGTCATGTCATGTCTACGCGTGTTTTTCTGCCTCGGGTGTTGTTTTAGTTGACCGAAAAAATAGATATTCTCAGAAAAACCGAATCGAAGACCCGTCTGGCAGACCAAACACAATGAAATTCGGTAGCATCGTGTAATGGTAATCTAACGTCATTAACGACCGGCCTTGTCGTTCGTGTGAGGATGAGTCAAGCGCAGGTCAGTGTTGTGTACATGGAGTTATTAAATAACCAGTAATATAGGCATATTTTCAGGGGAAAATGATATTTCTGTCCGAGAGAGAAACAACACGTAATACGACTTATGTGGAAAGAACCGATATCAAAAACCGCTGCGATACCAACGTCATTGCAACGATGATGGCTAATGTCACCCTGGAAGTGTGTATCTTTAGTTCGAGTCAAGGTTACTGCAGTATGTAATACTGTACATCATTCGTCAACAATTTCATATATATCTCTCCAGTCAGAAGCTCTGGTAAGGCGTACAAAGTTTAGACACAAATAAGACGAAGGACGCGGTGTTATAAGGTTCACCAATTTTACACTATTCTAAGAAATTTCTATAAATAATTTTAATGGTTATTTGAAGCACGGGTCCTATTTAAAGTTTTTTAAACGTATGATATACACCTTACTAAGACAAAATTAATAAAGTCTAAATATAAAAACTTATACTTTAAAATATTTTTTCCAACTACTTTAATTAGGGTGAAAATGATGACAAATATTCTTATCAGTCTCAATGTCAATATTTTCTTAACTATTTAGTAAAAAAAATTATTTGAATACTGAAGAAATTTTATTTTTTGTATATTTATATGTAATTGAATATATGTAGAGTTAAATAGAATTTTTAACTCTTTTGTTATTTATTTTTATTTAAAATATTGTGTTTTAAGATACATTTAATATAATCAGCCTCTTTCTCTGATTTATTTAGTAATAAATTAAACAAATTAACAGAAAAAAATAGAAATATGTGATTAGTAAAAATATTTGGAAAACATTTTCACATTACAAATAAAATAATTTTGATTTCAAAATCAAAATCTGTTTTCGCAAAATGTATCAAAATTTTGCTAACATTAAGCTTGAAATACATTTTATTAGATAAAAATGTCTATAAAGTCTATTAAACGCTAATTATATACTTTTATTTCAATAATCATGTTATAATTATATTTTTATGATTCCATAATGTAATTGTTTTGTTTCATTAATATTTTAAAAAGTGTTAACTGCTAATTATATTTCCTACTCCTTTGTGTACAAAAATAATTATCTTAATAATGGAAAATTGAAGGATGCCTAAAAGAATAACAATTATCTTTCATTTGGGTGATTGAAAATAATCTCATCAAAAACAATGTTTTTGGTCAAATACAATTATTTTTATCATTTTATGTGTCAATNAAAAAAAAAAAAAAATGGCTAACTGAGATCCGCCAATAATCTCCGAGTGGAAAACATGTACTAAAGTTAAAATAGTACAAAATAAAATTTAATTATAAGCACATATTTTCCAAAAATGATTGCATGACGCTCGTACTCGGCGAGCTATTCTCCATGAAACATACGAAAACTGTCCGATGGGGCGAGCTTCGGGCGTGACTGGTTTCGTCAATGGTGTTTGACTGTTCTCGTCGGAAGCTCGTCGCATAGGCTGGCTAAGGAGAAGCGCTCGCCGGATGCCGGGCAGCTGTCAGTGGGACGGAAATGAGAGCAAACGGATAGACATCATAGGCCCGCTTCTGTGTTGTACCACGGCATCTGATCGTGCATGACGGCCTGTTCGTAAGACGGCGGCGGCGGCGGTATCTGGCACGCGTACATGTCGGGTGCGTATGAATAGTGATGCAGTGTGGTGGATGGACCCTGCGGTTGTTGTTCGATGAGTTGGATTGGCGGAGATGACGTGGAGTACGAACTGGTCGGACTGTATCGGAGCATTTTGGGCGTGAGAGAGCCGCCTGAGCCGGGCCCGGCCGGTGCGCACACCGTACTGCCGCCACTCGTCGATTCAACTTGACCTATAAACAAAATTACAATTATTGTAACATTCGGTATGCAATATTTGTTTTCATGAACCGATTATTATTAATTTATCAGAAATCCTGAGGTCGACGACGACCGCGTCGGGATTAACGCAAAATACTACAACATACAAATGTTTGATAACGCGCTATCTGAAGTTGACAGATTTCAACGGAGTACGAGAGAAGGAATATGTGTTTTCCCTTAATGGACATTACAATTTAATACGGTGTAACATAATAATAGAATAACAAAACTAAGTGATAATCGTCGGAAACGCAGTCAGAAATTGATGGCTAGTCGATTGATAGGACCATAACAACGATTTTCGACAACAGATAGGACACCAATTCTCGGGATTATATGTCGTTGCCCCCGAGTCACCTTCTGATAACATCTAGCCGTTGTAGTAAACGTGTGTTTTACATTTTATAGAAATCACGAGGCCTTACCGGAATCTCTTTTAGATTTCTTCTCTTTCATGCGCCTGTTTTGAAACCATATTTTTATTTGCCTTTCCGTGAGTCTCAGTGTCCGTGCCAAATCTATCCTCCGGGCCCTGTTTAAATATTGATTGGCCGTGAACGACTCCTCCAAATGCATTAACTGTTCGCTTGAATACGCCGTTCTCTGGCGCTTTTGTTTTTCCCTCTTTCTTGCACCCGCTTGCGGTCCCTGCGGCTGAGGTAGAGGGACAGCATTTCTTATGTCTGTAAAAATAGATGCCGTCAATTAAATTATTGTGCAACTATAGTTTAATTTTATAATGATTTTTTTTTTTTTGTCATTTCTAAAGTGCGCTATCGGCAATGCATCGACATTAGTTTGCATTTTAAATAATTATAATTTAAAGTTAATTATTAACGATGTTATTTATTTCTTTAGTAGCGATAACTAAATTATATTAATAACAAGTTGAATTATATAGATAAATTGGAAACGTGAATTTAATTAAAACGTGATAGAATACGTCGACTGAATTAAGGAAAATCAAATTGCTAACAGCGCAAATTTTTTCTGAAAAGTTTTAATTGTCATTTAAAAAACTTAAAGGTCGATAAAAAAATTACTAGGTAATTCATTGACTACAGTAATACGATTTATCGTCAATTTTAGTAAGTTAAATGAGTTTTAAAAAGACAGCAATAGTTAGCCACGCCTTCCTATATAAGAAACTTATATTGAAATCCGGTTAAAATGATACTGTTATCAAACTCGAGTCGAGTATGTGTTACTAGCACATAGCGGCATGGATTAAAAGCAACGGGTAAAGTTTTACAAAAAAAAAATACATTGTAAATTATATTGTATTTAAAGTTTCTAAAGGTAATAAAAATTAGTTGCGATACGCAGAAAAGAAAAATATTCACACATGTTGTCCAGCACGTCGTAAAGACGACATTTGAATTGTAAACTATGTAAACAACGTAAGGTACTATACAGTAAAACCTGTTGGACTATTAACTTGGTATATAAATACTGTTTAATACAAATGGAATTCAGCTGTTGCAGTAGTGCGTTGTAAGGCTAAAACGATAAAGCATTTTAACATTTGTTTGGCTTCCGGCGAATCGAGATGAAATAATAATAATATTCGTTGAATTAAAATTACAAACTTAAATCGTAAAAATAAAATGTGATAATAGGTCTCGTGTGACGGGGCCTACCGTTTGGACTCGGATTAAATATTGATAAATTATTATCAACGTAAATAAAAAATAGACCATAAGACGCAAATGTTGGACATTTTCTAGAGAAATCATTTTCCAGGTGCTTACACATTAAGTACAAACGATTAACTATACCTGTGTAAGGCGGCAGCGGAGCGAAAGCCTGCGCATAGTACGGATCGAACGTGCTATTGCAATAGCTGCTGTAACTGGACACCACGTTGTCATAGCCGTGGAGATGAGCGTTCATGTTCTGCGGATACGGCGTGGCCGGTGGCAAGTCTGAAAGCGTACTGCTGGACACGGTGACGACGGGTGCCGTGGTCGGGACTGACGAGTTACCTGACGTTGGTTCCAAGTCTGAAAAATATGTTAAATTTAGCACACGGCAACGCAACTATCGAGATAAGCAAACACAACACAATGATCGGCCGATAGATCCCACGTTACGATATGCAATCATCAATACGTGTCGTTATCAAACCGTAAACTATTTATTGCCGACGATTGTGTGCGCTATTGTACACACGCAGGACGAGGTACTGGCAAACAGAAGAAAGATAAGACCGTAATAATTAAGTGTACTATTATGGATTGTACTTACCGGGTTGACCGCGGTCCAAATCTAATAGGGTGCCGAAGTTCATGTCCATCGCTGCAATAATTGTTGTTCAGTGGGAGATTGCGCTGTTAATGTAATTTTAAACGTCTTGCTGGGTTCATTCGCCGGTAGTGTCACGATGACTACTGTGGTTGATGATATTTTGTTATGATATTGAGTCCACTCCGAGGACACGAGCCGAGCTGTAATAATTACCGGGTGGAAGGGGCCGCAGGGCATATCATACAGGTATAGCAGCAGGTGGACAAGGACCTCCCATTAATTGTTTTTACCAATATCGCCCCGAGACGTGTGATTTTTTTTTCGTTTTCGTAATGACACGGTGGGGGAAACGGGGAAACAAAAGAGCGTAGCAACTGTGACGATGTCGTACACCACCGTTAAAGTTTTCCCCTCTTTTAGATCGCCTTCCCCGCACAGTCCGTCGTCGGTCCACGATCGAGGAAACCAAGTCCGTCCGGGTATGCTCAGGTGTTTAGAGAGGGAAAGCTCGTGGATGTCATGTCATGTCTACGCGTGTTTTTCTGCCTCGGGTGTTGTTTTAGTTGACCGAAAAAATAGATATTCTCAGAAAAACCGAATCGAAGACCCGTCTGGCAGACCAAACACAATGAAATTCGGTAGCATCGTGTAATGGTAATCTAACGTCATTAACGACCGGCCTTGTCGTTCGTGTGAGGATGAGTCAAGCGCAGGTCAGTGTTGTGTACATGGAGTTATTAAATAACCAGTAATATAGGCATATTTTCAGGGGAAAATGATATTTCTGTCCGAGAGAGAAACAACACGTAATACGACTTATGTGGAAAGAACCGATATCAAAAACCGCTGCGATACAAACGTCATTGCAACGATGATGGCTAATGTCACCCTGGAAGTGTGTATCTTTAGTTCGAGTCAAGGTTACTGTAGTATGTAATACTGTACATCCGTCAACAATTTCATATATATTTCTCCAGTCAGAAGCTCTGGTAAGGCGTACAAAGTTTAGACACAAATAAGACGAAGGACGCGGTGTATAAGGTTCAACCAATTTTACACTATTCTAAGAAATTTCTATAAATAATTTTAATGGTTATTTGAAGCACGGGTTCTATTTAAAGTTTTTTAAACGTATGATATACACCTTACTAAGACAAAATTAATTAAGTCTAAATATAAAAACTTATATCTTAAAATATTTTTTCCAACTACTTTAATTAGGGTGAAAATGGTGACAAATATTTTCATTAGTCTCAATGTGTCAATATTTTCTTAACTATTTAGTCAAAAAAATTATTTGAATACTGAAGAAATTTTATTTTTTGTATATTTATATGTAATTGAATATATGTAGAGTAAATAGAATTTTTAACTCTTTTGTTATTTATTTTTATTTAAATATTGTGTTTTAAGATACATTCAATATAATCGGCCTCTTTCTCTGATTTATTTAGTAATAAATTAAACAAATTAACAGAAAAAAATAGAAATTTAAATATGTGATTAGTAAAAATATTTGGAAAACATTTTCACATTACAAATAAAATAATTTTGATTTCAAAATCAAAATCTGTTTTCGCAAAATGTATCAAAATTTTGCTAACATTAAGCTTGAAATACATTTTATTAGATAAAAATGTCTATAAAGTCTATTAAACGCTAATTATATACTTTTATTTCAATAATCATGTTATAATTATATTTTTATGATTCCATAATGTAATTGTTTTGTTTCATTAATATTTTAAAAAGTGTTAACTGCTAATTATATTTCCTACTCCTTTGTGTACAAAAATAATTATCTTAATAATGGAAAATTGAAGGATGCCTAAAAGAATAACAATTATCTTTCATTTGGGTGATTGAAAATAATCTCATCAAAAACAATGTTTTTGGTCAAATACAATTATTTTTATCATTTTATGTGTCAATATTATTCTGGAAGTTTATATTAGGTTCAACTGTTACTGTTTGAATCTGTACTTTATTAATTAAGGATAATCGTACATTCCAAACACAGTTATTGAGTGGTACATTGAATCTGTAAATATTGTTACTTTTATTATTACTAATTTCATTATATACAAACACATTGTTGTGTCGCCAATGTTAGACTTTAAACTATTTTTCAACGAAGCCCTTGTAATGATTTTTTTTTAGAAAAATCGTTGGCCTTATCATTTTTAACTGAAATAACAGTAATTAATTTATCCTATTGAATTCTAGGAAATCGCTGTTAATTAAGTAACAAACAATTATTAAGTGATACTTAATCAAACTGTAAAAGTCCATTGATTATTTTTCGGTTATTTTAATTAACTGAATTTTATCTAAAAAACAATATTGTAGTAACGTATGACTTATATAAGTACACTACCGATCAAAAGTTTAGATTCCCAACTTGAGTTGAATTCATCAAAATTGAGTGGTTTATTCAAACAATCTAAAATATGAATTAATTGAAAAAGACCTTAGTTATTTTATAATTATAATTTTAGATGAACTTAAACTTTTGACCTGCGCTAGGGGGCTGGGGCAAATCATAATTGCGGTGCTCTTGTGCCAGTATGGAAACGATTGTGGTGGAATAGATTTTACTAGTAAAAAAGATAACATAATGAAGATTCAATTTATATTAATTTGAAGGGGGTAATATAATATTTTTCTGTATATCCCTCCCCCAAAATATATCCCTTATTACGTGACTGCTACGTGTATGACAACAACAAACGCAGTGTACGTGTCTTGCCCTTTCGCTACTACTGTTGACCGGCTTGTATATATTTCTCTAACGTCTTATTTTTCACAGGCTTCCGAAATACTCACAAGAATTGATGAATTTGATAAGTTGCTTAAATGTTGGTTATCAATTTATTAATTAAATACTTTATTTGTTAATATTACTTGCCATTGTAACAAAAAACAGAAAAGCAGTAGATAGTATTAAAGAATAATAAATTTGGGAATAAATCGAACTAAATATTTTTTTTTTTTACTACCGAGGTTAAAGGTATAAAGGTCTTTTATCATTTTATGAAACTCAGTAAATTATGGTTAAACAATAAAGTTTAAATAAAGATTGGTGTAATAAATAATCGTTGCTGTTATTAGTTTTATGAATATTTACTAATTTAGTTAATTGAAATACATTTTTTGAAAAGTTAATTTTCCTTTAAGGTGTACTCTAAAGTAATAATTAACTATAAATTTAAAAAATATAAAGAAAAAAACAAAATGTTTTTAAGAATTTTATATTATGTTTCCAGGAAGTAAATATCAAACAATGTGTAATCAAATACATTATAAATGGGATTTTTTTAACATTGTCCATTAAATTTTGCATGTGTTATACTTAGATATATAAAGTAGTACTGT
Source organism: Daktulosphaira vitifoliae (assembly GCF_025091365.1). Taxonomy (NCBI): domain Eukaryota; kingdom Metazoa; phylum Arthropoda; class Insecta; order Hemiptera; family Phylloxeridae; genus Daktulosphaira; species Daktulosphaira vitifoliae. The sequence continues at coordinate 11,610 of NW_026099654.1, read as the reverse complement.
TTGTGATTTATGTTTTATATATTAAGTATCCGACTACTCATAATAAAAATTAAATATCTGTACTTAATAGATAATTACGTAAATTAATTAGTTTTTTTAAAGGAAGAATACCTTAAAATGTACCTATCAGAGGCACAACTAATTAAAGAAATGAACAAGGTAATAATCGCTTAAAGTTTTTTCAGTCACCCAAAAAGATGAATGTTAAAAATCTGTCAGTCGATAAGATGAACATAGTCGACCCTTTAAAAAGTAACTTTTCTATTCCTTTATAACTTACTTGAAATTTCAATTAAACTTTAAAAATAATTTAAAACTCTTTCAACTCTTATTATTTTAAATAAATTCGAGTAGATAATTTTAAAGAGCCGTAAGTAGTACTAGTACGTTTTATTTTATAGGATATTTGATAACAATTAGCATTTTTAAAATAATAGTGGTTAATAAATAAACATATTCCACATTACCACTTTAAAATGTGATAATATTAATCCTTTAGTGATGTAGGTAATTTTGAGTAAATTAGTATTGTAATTGCTATAGTATTAGCATTAAGTAGGTATTATACGAGCTCGTAGTTGACATTAGCATCAGTCCGTATGAAACCATTCGTTCGTTTTCTTTATATTTTCTCTCTATAAAAATTTTCATATTTTTGAACAATACGGTGGTCGGCTAATACGGTCAGGAAATCCTTTGGGCGCACAATACCCGAAAACACCTCCTCTTCTGCTGTCGAATAAGGATTTGGCCCGTGTAACCTCAACCGAGTCGACAATTGATGATGTTTGCCGGTTTTTTCTATGCAACGCCGACGGTACTTCTATCCGTTTAACGTTCAGCCTAAAATCCTTTTTTTCAAAGGCTTGTCCGTTGTACGCGCGTCCGAGTATGTATTAACAATAACTGAATTGAATAATAACGTCGACGTCGCCATTCACATTGTTGTGAGTTGTTTATATAAACGCCGTTGGTCAAACTAAGCTGGAAAAGCCAGTTTCGAAATCCCTCGGGAATCCAGGGAAATCCCACTCTCGTGCAACATAGCACTGCTGTCATTATTAAAACAGACCGGTACAGTCAATGGAAAAATAAGAATTTATAAACATTTTTGTGGTTTTCAACAAATTGTTCGCGGGTAACCGATAAATTTCCGAATTCGGACAACACTACTTTAAGTATTATATTCATTATTGAAATATCTTTTGAAAATATGTGTAATTTTTAAATGCATTTTCAAAAACTTGGACATCTTTTAAGGCATAACTGGCACGGAGGTAAATTCATGGTTGTCTTCTTTAATTGTTATTTTTAGTTATATTTATAGATATAGGTGTTTTGTATTTGTAGATACTATTTAAATGTAATCGAATAGAATTCGACCCCTACAATTCTCAAGTACATCATTAGCTAAAAATTAATATTTAATAGTTCTGTAAAAAAGTATATTCCAAAATGAATATTCGAATATTTTATATTATGAAGTATTTTGCCACAAATAACTTTTTTTAAATACATTTTTTATTTATTTATTGTATTCAAACAATAACCATTCAATTATAAATTTCAAATGGGCCACAATAAAATTTTTATTTTTATGAAATTTTCATTTTTATTTAAAAATAAAAATGTTGTCTGTAAGGTTTGATCTGCTTAATTTAATAGATAAAATGTTGAGCTTGTTTTTGGTTAGAGATAAAACGAACTTTGATCCTAAATGGTCAATTTAACTTTGATATACATTAATTTATTCATTATATTATTATATAACATTCGTTTGTTTACTCTCTGAGTAATACTATGATTATTAATTATGATTTTTTAAAAAAAAAATGAAATAAAAGACTGCGAGTTTATTTTTAACTTTTATCTGAATAACGTTTTTATATTTTACATTATTTATTAGTTTAAAATATCATATTTAATTACTTTAATTTAAAATGGAGATTTTTGGCTATTATTATTGGACATTGTTCAAATTATTTTTAATTATTGTTTTTTTATGTATTAAATTAATTCCATATTTGATCATATTTCGTGTATGTCATAAATTATAAATATAATACATATAATTATTATAACAATTTCTGTGCTTATGTTATTTACGTACAATATTTATTATGATCTTAATTAAATGTTGAATACAAATTTGATGTACTGCGATTATCACTTTTTCTCTCAATTTGTGATATCGTGAGAAAAAAAAATTCAATTTCATATTAAATTTTTTTTTTAAATCGTATAAATGAAAAATATTTAAAAGTTCACTTGCCTTTGATAAGATTAAAATGACTTTGATTTCAACAAATAATAATAATAATATCAGTAGCTAATACTTAATGAGAACAAAAATTAATTAGTTTATCATTAGCACGGAAAATATATACTTTTAATAATTTGTTGTCGTGTTTTCAAACTAGTTTTTTATTTTGTAAATTTTCTTACATGTTATAGTGAAATTAAAATTTTTTTTTCAAATCATCTTGCAATGTATAAATAGATGTTTAAGCTAAATAGAAAATTTTATCTAATCGAGATGTATAATTTAAATGTTTTCTTCGTATCAAGTGTAAATTCTGAGACCAGAGTTAAACAACATCCCTCCTCGAGCTATTGATTCTAATTGAGTTCTGTTGAAACTAGAACAACATAGTCATTCGGTAAAATGATTGCCTAATAAACTGACGGTGTCGGTTTTAATTTGAAAATTGTAAAATCTGACTTCTAAACTTTATTCACAGAATATATTTGGGTATTTAATGAAATGCATGTCACATTTATATCGAGAAAACTATTTTTCCCATAGTCACATGTACAACCGGTAACGGAATGCTCCAGTCGCGCTAATTAACGACCAGTAGAATAATGTGATTTCCGCGAAATTTCGCCAAGTAATAAATGCCCAAACGTGTTTTATGTACACGACTACATACCTTTTAACTATTCTCTACTTTTGAAAGGCTCGCACAACGCTAACGTAATGACCACGTGATTAGCGTCTAATATTCTAAATGGGGTTCTGGTGACCCGTTCAAAACGCACACAATGTAATATTGTAATATTTGCCGGTCGCTCAGGCTAATGATCGGCACACAATCGGTCATTCCTAATTATTGTCGTTTGTTATCCCTATCCTATATATCTATAGACAAATGTACTTATCCAACCCATAGACACCAGTGTAACGTGCGGCAAGTATTGTGTGCGAAATCTAAACAATGAATTCAATCGTAAACCGCGGATTAATAGCAATCTAGTACACATCCCCCGTAAATGTTTTCCAAATAGCGATTGTTTTCCAAGTAGCAATAGTAATATGGGTTACCATTAATGACCGCGTCCGAATTATGCTGGTCTAGTCCCCTACAAAGGCAGAATACAATAGCGAAATAAAATTATTTGATGGGAAATCTCGTACGGTTTTCGTAAACATCTTACGACAGCACAACTGTACATAACTAGTATACAGAGTGACTCTGTACAAGTGACCCATATAAGTGACTATTGATTTCTACCTAAAACCGATTCTCTGATATCCATATGAGATATCGATGACATATTACTCAATGATTTAGGCTACCCAATGCTTATTTCGTGCAGAGTACATACGGTTTAGAAAAAAATATCTCCGTTACTAGACACACTTGTGGCTTCATTTGGCTGCTGTGTGTTGTTTACTAATAGCCATTAGGTATGAACTCTGAAATAGCTAAATAAACTATGAATAATGATTAATAACCTTCTTGAAATACTTTGACGTTACTATAATAACAACCGAAAACGCATGTGAATCAGGTTGATTTTTAAAAATAAAACGGTGTAGCAGCGATTAAAAGTTATCACGTTCCTTGTTATCAATTTGTACAAACCAACGGGAAAGACATTAGACTCTGTGTCTGTCTGAAATCGAAAAAGTTTTGAGTTCAAATATAACCTATGGTTTATTACCATTACGTCGACTGCTCCGCCAATCGTACAAACTTTGATTACTTAGGAGGGGAATTATAAACACTAATTGTAAAAAATACGTTCCAAAATCTTAATGTTGTCCTCTACAAATAGTAATTAATGTGTTCTTGTTTTCAATACTACGTGTTGGACATAAAGTTCAATCTTACAAAATTTTTATCTGTAAAAAAATTATTTATTAAATTGTACTATATTAAGACCTCTGGGATTTAATATCGTGTACATTTGAATAGAATAATAGTTAACAATTATTTTTTTGTATTTATTGATTTTGATCAATTTTTAATGTAGCAACTAGGAGACATTATGCATTGAATATCTATTATAAAGTATAACATAATAGCAATTATGACATTATAGTTAAGTGTTACAATTACTATTGAGAAAAAATACTAATTAAATTACCATCAAATATCTAGCAATCAATTAGCTTTTTTAATTGTTCAATTATACTTGACTTCTTGGGAAAAATTGAATTGAATTTCAAAACAAGAAAATCCGGATATTTCATAAACTTTTTCAACTAAAAAACGCAAATTATATAATACATATTATTTTCAATGGTTTATAAATGCTGTTATGAGATACAAATTAGTCATCAAAGTATTGAGAATGAAATTGGTTGAAAATCATTCATTGATAGTGGTTAGAAAAATAGTCATCGATCCCGGAATTTCCTATAGAATTGATCGATGCGTTCATCTATTTTCTAGTTAGAATTGTCTGTATCAGTTATTAAGACCACTGTATTCCAAGGAGTTGACAAATGCTTTGATATTGTAGATGATTTAGATATAACTAATATTTTTACAGCTAAATCAATACAATTTATTACTTTAATAGTCGTAAGATGATGAAATCTGTGAACAATAGAAATATTAAATATGTTTATGAAAATTATCTTATATTTATAGTAAAGTCCAATTAAAAATTGAATTATTGGTAATGCGTATAAGTTTATATACCGTTTGTTTTTTTTTTATGTGGAGTTTGAGAATAAAATTGCCCCGAGCATGCTAAGGGAACAGAAAACGCGCGCACACGATATTTATTTCCAAATACATATATAGATTCATGATAACGTAATGTTTAGAAATCAAATANCACGATATTTATTTCCAAATACATGTATAGATTCATGATAACGTAATGTTTAGAAATCAAATACGTGGAAATCGGGTATTTTTCAAGTAGCAGTATTGATTATGTAATAGTTACACATATTTTTGCTTGACAATGACGGTCGCGGGTATGTTGTTTTGAGGTGAGAAAAATAATGATATCACACTGTTTAAAAACAAGCGGAGCACTTCATTTTGCGGGTTAATGCGATGGTGGATATAGTTTTCATTATTGAGTAATTAAAAATGCCCAACAAACTCCGCAGTCTGTGGAAAATAGATAAACGTTATTAACAAATAGAAAACATTAAACATCATTAGTGTACATCTGCGTAGAACTTAACTGACTAAATCCAGTCGCACAATAAGTTTCTTAGCGGAGTGCAGTGATATCTGACATTTCTACTGAACACAAAACGTTTTATCAGTTTGAAAATAGTCTGACCGTCATATCGCCCGTCGTTAGTGACTTAATTGCGCCGCATAATGTTTTGGTAGTGTAGTTTTGAATAAGTGTCGCTGAATAATGTTAATTATAAACAGCATAACGACACATATAGCCGCACTGTTCTTTATTGAGAACTATACTGAATACTGTGGCGGCAATGGCTGCCGTGAACAAGAGTAATTTCGGACTGAAAACTTTACATTTAAATTGTCGATTTCTCGGATCCAACCCTATTAAACAAATCAAATTGTGCATTGTAATCTATCTTAATGTGAAAATATCTGTCGTGAGTAGACGTTCCGGGTTTGTACGCGCGCAGTATTACTGTTAGTACAGAATGAAACGGATCGTGTAAAAACGCGGAAACGGAAAGCATTTGCCAGCCACAAACTTACTAAAGAACGGAGTTATCTTTTGATAAAACGGAATTTCCGATAGCGTTACAGAAATAAGATAAGAGCTATGACGTTAAGGCTTAATATTTAAGTATGATATCACTGCGGCAAGTGGAGTGACGCATTTAAAGCTAACGAACAGATATAGCTAATATTTTTGAAGGATACGAATGGATTTGAAAAAAAAGGTGCTTAAAGAAAGTTTACTCGAATTCATAGAGATATCGTCACTATGACTACTTTCAATGCAAATCAACAAAATTTAAATGATTAAAATTACATTTTTTTTAAATTAAAATTTGACTATGATTATGATCGAGCTACAACAAAAGTTGTTGGAAATAGTTTCCATAGTACGTTACAATAATACAAATTTCCATCTATAGATAAGAACAACATCATCGTTAATAATATTTCTCTCTTCTTTTCAAATTTATAATAATCGCTTTGTATATTCGCTAAACAGTCGATTTTCAATGACTACTTAGTAACGATTACAAATTATTAAGCTATTTGCTGCACAAGTCAGCACGGCGAGTATCCAAGTTTTACGTATTCCTAAAAACTTCCAATAACAGAAAAAATCCAACCCTAATTTACAACACTCTGAAATTTTCAGTATGAATGCCAAAAATAAATAACAAAATATTTTTTTTGTCTCAGTAGGTCTGCTACACATATAAAGCGCAACCAAAAATACAAAACCATTCCGTTTACCCTTAATGTTTGTCACGTATGTGTCCACGTGTGACCTATAGTAGTGTTTTAAAGAGAATGAGAGAGGTATATGCATATGAAGGAAAAACGTGAACTCGAAACGCCACCTGTTTTTTTTTTTTTTTTTACTGGAAAAATCTATGACAGAGAAAAGAGGGTAAAAGAGGAAACTGAACTTTTTCTCTCAGTTCGCATAATATTAGCCGGGGAAAAACGTCAGAAAACGATAAAAAAATGTTAATGCACTCGTTTTGAAAGGTCCCTGTACACCTTAGCACGCAAGAGCATAAAACAATAAAAAAACACCAAGGTATAAACCCGAGTTTTTCTACTATTTTTGAGTTTACCCATCGCGACATAGACAGCACATGGTTGTTCGTCGACATCCGAAAGGAACAAGTGCGAAAACGTGGATGGAATGTCCAAAACGATCAAAAGAGCAAAGGGGAAGGTTTAAAGTTTATCAATTGTTTTTTATTCTTACTCATGCACGAGACGCCCTTCTGCGTAGAATGTGACTGGTGTGTTAATCTCTATAAATTTGATTTTTTGGTTTCTTTTTTATACATTACAGTTCGATTAATAGACACATCATTTCACGTATCGTAGATTTTATTTGTTTTTCTATGATTAAAATAATTATTTTAAAATAACGTACTAACTACGTTAGAAAAAAATTTATTTAAGTTTTACAATTTTAAAATATAAAATAGTTATTTAAGACGTTTTCATTAGAATTGTTATTTGTCAACTGATTTGTTCAGCTTACCTCTCCAAAATCATTGAAAACAGAGGAAGTAATAACAATCCATCAATTTTAAACATTATTAACTACAATTTTTGTGTTTTTAACATACAAGATAATTGAAGATATAATTTTTTTTTTTTTGACAATACACCTTAACAAGCTACAATAAGTAATGCCAATTTGTTATTCACTGGGAAATACTTCATATATTAAAATCGACTTGAAACAAGTCCATCGATCATATACATGTGGAAATATATACACGGTTTATGTGTACGAATATTTAAAAAGCTGACGAAAAGTATAGAGCGATGTCGAATACAAGCAAAGGGTGTAGGAAAAGTCTTCCGGCGAGTAACCATTCGTCACGGAGCGTCAAATTGTCATTCGGCAAGATAAACCCACTGAGATACGCAAGTGAGTGACAATGAAAAATGAAATATTATAATTTTCTACTGTTGAGGCAACCTCGTGAATAAAGCTTTTGGCTCGACGGCGGTCTGTACAAGAAACAAAAGGGAAAAAGTGAAAAGAAATAATAATAAAAAATACGCCGGAACAACCGCATAGCAAAATATTTACATATTACCATAAGGGCTAAACGAAACCGGTGTGACTCGAAGGCAATGAGGGGGTGTACAAAACGGAGAGAAATTCAAATGAGAAAAGGAAATGCGGGATTGAGAGTCTCGTCGGTACGTCTGCAGAGAAGAGGAGCACGTCATCGAACTTGTTACACCGCGGGGAGGAGGATGCCGATAAAGAGATTTTTTAAAGCGCTAGCGACGGCTGTTAGAAAAAAAGTCTGAACAGTGAAAAATGGTGTCCTGTCATTTTTTTTGTCTTGTCACTGCGAAGCTTTTCGTTAGGTCATGGCAATATAGAAACAATAAAAGTTACGTTTAATTAAAAATATGCTACTTTTCATTATGAAAAAAACCTAACTTGGATTATTTATTTTCTGTAGTGTAAATATTTTACAATTTTTTTATCGAGTTGAAAATTTTTATTCGTTCACTATTGATACTTAAGATGTAACTGATTAGGTGAAGTACAAGGCTCTCAGATTGTATTTAAAAGTAGAATGGATTATTATTCAAAACCTTCGTTTATTAAATTCGCTGCAATATAAATATAATATTAATTCAAATTAAAATACTTTTATGATGGCCTACGGCCAATTTTTTTAACCACTCGTTGAGAGAAACAGAACAAAGCATAATGCATTATTTGGTGATAATTTTTTTTTTAAATATTGTATTCATAACAATCATATCTAGAATGAACTTCTGATTGTTTCATTGAACTCGGTATCAATCACGAGCTAGGTGTTACCTCAGAAATAATCATTAATAAGAGACTATTATAAAAATTAGTGATAGTTCCGCGTGGTGTATCAAGAATGTATTATGTAAGAAAATAATTTATTATGTCATCGTAACTTTAAATAATAAATATAATTTTTACGTTTATTTTAATATTTAAATTGCCAATGATTTTTCATTATTTGGTCAATATTATGCAATTAATATTAAAATGTTCATTTTTATTAAGTAATACACAAACCGTTTCAAATAAAAACAATATATACATATTGTACATATATACATATATACATATACACATATATATATATGCTAGCTAGATAATTAAATTTCCATAATAGTTTTAAAAGTCAATTTAAAATGAAAATAAAATTCAAAAAAGTTATTATTTTACACTAATTATTGTATTAATAATATAACTTAAAGGTAAGATTTTTTTAACTAAAAATCTCCAATATTCAGTGATTCTTTACTATTCTAGTGATGCTAAAAGATAATTTTTAAGAATTCCTTTTATACACAAAAAATATTATATCTATTATTAAAAGAAAATTATTATATTAATATAATAAAAATATTTTTAAGCGAAATAACTTTTTAAAAAGTTAAGTAAAGAGTTTATATGATGCATAGAATGTCATTTTATACGTATTCCAATATTTAAGTAAAATAAAAAGGAAAGTGGTATGAAATGACTTACTCCCCATATTTATTATAAAATGAGTTTTATCATACCTATATATATTTCTTACCATCCTAACACTTCTCTCGATGAAGGCAAGGGATGTGTTTAAGATTATTGGAACTTTGCCCGTTTAAAAACACGCAATCCAGTATTCTGTTTAAATAAGAAAGAGAATTTTTTCAACGAGTTGAGGATTGAAGGAACAAAATGGAGTGATAAAAAGACCAATGAGATAACGGTGGCGGTGTCTTTTATAATGTCAGCTGCTTGGAATTATTTGCGATTATGCTAATCCATTCCTACGTTTCAGCATCACTGAAATTTACTCAGGTTTTATACTCACCCCATTAATCCTTCGATATTTTTATTATTTTAAAATGCTGAAATGTTATTTACCTTGACGATTTTGAGTTGTTATTGTGATTTAGAAACTCATTGTTTATTTTTTGTTAACAGTATTTTATTTTTAATTATATTATTGTTTTTATGCATTTTTTCAATATATAAATATAAAAGTTTTATAAAATAAAAATTATATTTGTAAAAAAATGTTAAAAATCTTAAAAAAAGTCGACTAATTAAGATTTAACTGAACAAAATTAATACTGAATTAATTGATTTAATTGGATAATTCTTATATTATTTAAGAGTCAGTAGTTACTTTATATTAGCTGAATAATTAAAATAAAAAGGTGCAAGATTTAGGAAGTGTTTTGGGTTGTTTGCTATCCCTGATAATGTTATTTTTTTAAATATCTACAGCGTTGCCGTCTATTAAAACAATTTTTATTTATCACTGTTTTTAAAGTAAATATTTTAAAATAATAATAATGCTACTAAATATTTTTTGCTAAACAATAAATTTAAATTAATAATATCATTTGTGTAGAAAATATTTTTTGTCAAATAGTTAGACTAAGAAATTCGCCAATGAAACGAGAAATGCTGAAATATTCTAGTAATACATTAATGAGCCATCACACTAATGACATTTTACAAATCACGATCTTACCTAAATTTTAGACGCTTCTAATTAACAGGATGCGTCCAAGAACTCGATATGAAAAAAACTATACTTCTACCTGTCATTATGTGTTTCGTTTTGTACAAATAAAATGTAACAATTATAAGAAATATTATTTTACTTAAATTGCGAAAAAATATTAAACGAGACAAATGTTTGTTTTTATTATAATTAAATTAATAGTTTTTCATTGTAATAAACGTTTTTTAACATAATATTGAGTTTTTCAAAAAATTGGCCATTTCTATACGTTTAATTATAATAATACACTTTTGTTAGTGTATACACAGGTATTTTATTGGTCAAGTAAAAGGTTTTATTGTGTAAATAATTAATACGTGTAATTAAATAACGACACACATATGTTTGATGTATTCAAAATGCCACAACGTGACAGTCATTAGTTAGTTTCTATTACAGCCAAAGTGTGCGGATGGCGGGTGGTCCTCTTGACTGTTTTTATTAATAATTTTATAATGTTTGGACAAGACAGGGATGTATAAATACTAATAGGGAGGAAGTGTTATTATTGCATTGTAAAACATGGATATAAAGAAGGGTTATCCCGTGTCCTTTCTTCGACCACGACAAAAAATCATAAATGAGTATAAAATTAATGACGAGAATATAATGAAAAGAAGAAAAGATGACCGTTGCTTAATATTAAAAATTATAAATTGTTTAGAAATGACTCGCCGAAAGTAAAATAATAAGTGTAAATGAATGTGGAAACAAAATTCCAATATAAGACATACTCTTTATGTCGGTTATAAATATTATTAATTCGAGTTTTCAATATTTATAAGAACATTTGCATCACTGTTGTATTATATAAAATAGAACTTCTGTATATAAAACAGATAATTTATAAGAAAATTGGGTATTATTTTCATAGTTATTTTTAACTTTGAAAAATCGAGATGTATGAATAAACTATGATCTATTGTATTCACTTAGTCATATTTACTCAAATTATTATTAAGTTCTTAATCTTTCAAAGTATTATGTGTTAGAAGGCTAGTTGATACAGTTTTTACTCTCGTATCAATAATATTTTAGATAGAGTAATGAAATTTAACAGATAACTTCAAAATTACATAGAGGTTTAATGTGAAAAAATAATTTTGTCTTAATTATCCACATTATTTTAAATATAGATAAAAACATTAAAAGTTAAT
>NW_026099653.1:29073-42679 GCF_025091365.1 Daktulosphaira vitifoliae | reverse complement strand
CACGGCACCGCTCTAGGCTGCCACACAATCGATATCTGCTGTCTACCTAAGAATATGACAATCGGTGGACATCGTGCCCTTCAGGGGTGGGGGGATGTCAAGGCCAGCGCTCACAGTGTATTACTAATTATGCGTGCTGTTCCGTTCTGGCANTACTAATTATGCGTGCTGTTCCGTTCTGGCGTTCATCTAGACCCATTGCGTCAGGCTGTCGTATAGATATTTATACATAAAGTATATATATAGTATTCACAGTGTGCGAATCGGTTTCTCTCGGTTTAAAGAGCTGACACGACTCGGTAACTTAAGCTGACCGTCTTTTGTGAGTCACGACGAATGTTTCTGTTGTTCTTCTTTTCTTTTATATAGGGTGTTGGTAAATGCTATGTCACGAGTAGTAGGGTGATATTCAGTAGGACCTAAAAATAGCGAAATCAAAAACTAAAATTTCCTATCTCCAAAATTGAGGTTTTCCAGTTACCCTGCTATAAATTTTATTTTTATCCATAATAAACATCACCACGGTATTTCCCACAAAATTCACATACAAATTGAGTGGTCAATTGATTTTTTCTAACTTTCGTGCCCTCTCCTAAACTTTGGGTTCAAAGTTGGAAAAAAATTTACTTTAGTGTGACCCATCAATTTGTTTTGAGATTTCACTGGGAGTTTTGTGATGCAGTTTATTTTTAGTTTAAACGGTTATATAACTAGACAAACTGGAAAAAACACACATATAATGTGATACTTTTTTAATTTCACGAGTTTATTTCATCTTTTATTATTTATTCAAACCGATTATAATTTTTATCATTAAAACTCATATAATGTTATTATTTGTTTCTTTTTAGATTGGAAAAATAAAACAATTACAAGATTGAAATGAATATTTTAAACTTTATTACAATAGAATAATTAGAAATAATTATTTTGATGTAAAAAACCACATAAAAAATCACCCTACTACTCGTGACATAGCATTTACTAACACTCTGTAAGTAAGTTAGTGAATATTGTGTCTCTGATGTCATTTCTATTAAATAAACGGCTCGACACCAATTGGCAAACTGAATATGTGCTCTGTTGACTACTCGAGTTACTCAATTAACCTTGTTTTCTTTTTTTTGTATTATTTAAAAATCAAATCATAAATATATCTGTGTTGTGCTGTTAGGGATTAGTTTAAAATTTGAGGATTTTAGTCAAACCAAAAATCTGAAACACCTGACGTCTGTTCAAAAATGTCCGTATCTCCTGAAATGAGTTTTAATTATCTGAAGCAAACACAGGCAATCATGTAAATTGGTTAATAGAGAGAGATTATATAATAAAGTTAAGTTATTCTTGTATTTAATTAGGTACGCCTGCATAAAAATGAAAATAAAATGTGCTGAGAAACAATAATATCAATACAAAAATATTTTGTAAAAATTAATCTTAGGACTTATGGATTAGTGGGTAATGTAATAAACAAAAAAATATCATTTTTTACAGAATGGTAGATCAATGGACGACAACTCTAAGACAACCATCCAGTCGATCAAGAGTCTAAAATTACCCCAATCGTCCATCGCGTATCGCCGTAGGACACCACGATAATGTAGAGCGTAAAAAGGTGATTGGCCATTCTAGGCCATTTAGCCCAGATAAAATCTAAATATCAAAAATATTATGACAATGTTTTATAAAATTCATATTTTCATTTTTGTTTTTGGCAATAAAGAGAAGTATATATGTTGCAGCTGCAACATAATAGTGTGATGTACGCACGCGCGTCCAGTGTACTCGGACCGGTCTAATTTTATCACCACACCTACTCACTGCTACTCAAGTAGTAGTGGACATCGCTACTACCGGCCGATCAGCTGTTACACACTACACACTACACACGCACATAATCACTTTTATAATATAGTATAGTGAAGTATTGTTTAGCGGAATAATCATCTGTTGAGAAAAAAATTGTATGTTTTTTTTTATAGACTGCACTAATTGCAGTAAATCGTAAAACAAATTTTTTTCTTTTTGTTTTGATAATATTGTTGATTCAACACAATTTTTGAATTTGAGTAGTATTTGTCGTTACACAAATTGCGATCTTATTCTTCTCTTAAGCAATTAATTAGCTAATAAATATTTTCCTGTGGTTTATTGCTACTAATTAGCAAATGTATTTTAACTAATTGTGATATTAAAAATTGTTTAGTTACCAAAAAATTGTCTTTAATTAGTAAGTTCTTTTAATATTGTTGTGTTCCGTGTTTAGTTTTAGATAGCATCTCTGGCCAGCAGCTCTGCAAATTGTGAGTACTATTGTTGATTTGTGTTCCACTTTGTAATTTAGTGTAGTCTTCTTTATTATTATTATAGTTATTATTGATTGTGATTTATTGAACAGATTAGTTATTACAAGTTTTATTTATTTATTATTTATTTCATTGTAGGCGTAAGGCCAACGCACAACGGTCATAAGTACATTGTGAGTATAAAATAGTCATTATCGCACGGGTATTTGTTGTTTTATATTGTGGGTAAATCATTAAATAATAAACTATTTTTTTAATAAATTTTTTTAATTAAACCCAACCAAACCTATTTACATATTTCTTTTTTTTTGAGATACTATATTATTTAATAAACAAATTAGCTTAAATTAAAAGATTCGCCAAAGCAAAATTAATTTTTAAATTTCTAATTGACATTTCATTTTTTTTTAATATATTATAAGTCCAAAAAAATTAGAAAGTCCCAAACAGTGAAATCTTGAATAGATCGTCGTAGATTTTGTGTATTTTAAAATCATCAAAAGAATTGGTTTTGACAGGGAAAAATGGCTTTTTATCGTCAGAAGGAGATAGCGATTCCTAGCGTGATTTTGGAAGCTGAGGCTTTCTATTCTAATTGATTAATTATAATGAGGGTCCTACTTATACTTAAGGTTACTTAAAAATCTGTTCAATAGTAGATTTTATCCCATAATTAGTTGCTTATTTTGTATACTAAAGTAACCCTGCTTTAGTAATTTTGTATACTCATAGTAATATGTGACATATATGTAAAAACTATAACATAATATTATATGCTAATATTAAAAGTGATAATATAATATTACAACCATCAATGTAGTTCTCCTTCCTTGACAAGGAATTTCTTAATCATATTAAAATATTTTACTATTCTTTGTGTCTGTCATTCATTTCTCTATATTCTCACTAAAGCAATTTTTTTAAACAACACGTCAAATGATCAAACTAGTGTCTAGTTAATGTTACTATCCTCCTTGCTTTTGGAATAATCCATCGATTTCCTAAAATTAAATACTATCTAAAAATTTGCTTCGAAGCGTTTCTTATAATGGCGATTCTAATCATTGTTAGATATCATCTATGCTTGTACCAACTGTGCCACGACTCCACTGTGCGACCATTATTAAATATAAAAATTATTGTAATAAATTACATTAATAGATTTCAACATTTTTTTAATTTAAATTGTATAAGTTAAGTTTTTATTCAAGAGTCTCCATTTTGATCAACCTTCTGTGGCCATGCAATAGATCAGATTTTCAAAAAAATTACAACAAATAAAAATGAAATACCTAGGTATTTAAGAGTAATTTTTCCAATTTTTGATACTATTGTCTTCTATTAGATACGATGTGTTATCTTTTGACGTATCGTCGAAAGAAATCTGTTCAGTGAGAGCTGAGAAAAAATGACGACAAACATAAAAATAAACGCGTCATTGCAAAATAAATACCTTTTTAACTTCGCTACAAAAAGCTTAAAATATACGACATTTGTTATTTGTTTTTTGTAAATATTAAAAAAGGCTATCTGAATCTTTGTTGTCACACAAGGAAAAATTAAAAATTTAATCTCCTATCCATATACTTGAATTTGATACCAGTTTCTAATTGCAACCTCATATTTTAATGTATACTTGTTGTCATTAAAAAAAAATAATTAATTTAAATTCTACACGAGATACGCCACTATGAAATTCAGGAGAGACATTATTATTTTATGTACCGATAAAAACTATAGGTTAATTGTATCAACATACGTTATTAGAAAAACGTAGGTAAGAATGGTAAACTTATTCATAAACGAAGATAAAATTTAATCACTATTATAAAATATTAGTTATGATGGAAATTATCACTTATAACCAAAAGCAATTCCTGTTAACATTTATAATATCATGACAGTTATCATATTACTATAAGATTGAATTTATTTATTCATTGTCATGTTATGTATTTATTGAATAATACTCTGTTAAATTATGGTTACTTGAAATACGAAAAACAAGAGAACATTAGGCGCATCTTTAATAAATTTTTAGAACGAATTTTTTTTGTCTATGATGTATAAAAATATATAGCTAGTATTATAATGCTTCTTAATAATATAAGACGTATGTTTTCTTTTTATAAAAAAAAACCAATACTTTGCGAACGACTATTGTGAAAAAATATGTTACTGATCACATATAAAAGATTAAATTTATAACAATAAACTTTTTTTACGATTCATGAATTAAACTTAGTATACTGCAATCTTCAATTTTTCACAGTCTATATTATTTTATACAAATGTAGATCCAGAAAATATGTTTGAGGAAGATCATAACATATCATAAGATTGAATGACCTTATTTTTGTTTGCTTATAAATATTAAATTATTTGTGAAAAAGAAGTTCATAATATAGTTCCGTTAATTAGCTAATGTAATGCACATAAAAACAACTTCTCTTTAAAATATAAAAAAAAAATTCCAACATTTTTAGATATGTATATTGAGCTTTGATGCAAAGCGAAGAATCTATTAATTTTACTATGATATGGTTTTAACTGTCACCACTTATTTCAGCTCTCGCCAGACCGTTTCCTTTCAACAATACGTCAAAAGATCACAAATCGTGTGACAAAAAATTACGATATTTAAAATCAGTAATTTAATACATTTGTTCACTTTATTATTAAAACTATCATAATTTTTAGAAAAATGAATAGTGCAAATCTAAATGTTTTTGCAAATAGTTTAGGTATATCCATTTTATTTTGTATAAATTTTATAAAATACGAAAAACAAAAAAAAAATTGCAGAACAATAAACTTTTTCGACGAATTTATCAATTCTACTCAGTATTCTGCAATCTTCAATTTTTAACAATTTATAATTTTATACAAATGCAGAATCAAAAAAATATGTTTAAAGGGGATCGTTATACATCAAAATTGAATGACCTTATATTTGTCGCTATTAAATATTAAACAATTTACAAAAAAGAGGATCATAATTTAGTTCCGTTAATAAGTTAACATAATGCACATAAAAACAACTTCTCATTAAAATATACAAAATAAAATTCCAATATTTTTAGAAAAGTAGTTTTAGTTTTAATGCGAAGCTCAGTATTTATTAATTTTACTGTATGTTTTTTTTTGTTTTAAACCTCCCACCACTTATTTCAACTCTCACCAGACCATTTTATTTCAACAATTCGTCAAAAAATTTCAAATCGTATCACAATAAAATTATGATTTTTAAAACCGGTAAATATCGAAATTTTGTTCACTTTATTTTTTAAAACTATCATTTCTTTCAAAAAAATAAATAATTAAAATCTAATTGTTTTTGTAAATACTTTAGATATATTCCTTTTGTTGGGGACAGGGGCACTAAATATTATATTGAGTACCCGAACCGGCTAATTGCGCCAATACCGATCAGGCTGCGTAGTGTGGTGTATGTAAATAGAATCACTTAAGGTGGGAGGGGTCGCCTGCGCAGCAACCAGTGATCTATGTAGTGACAGATGTGTTAGTGTGTAATTATGTAAGTGTGTGCTATCAAACTAAAAAATAAATAATTTAAACCTTTTTACAACAATTAATAATAATAATTTAATAGATGAGTTGACTAGATAAATTTAGCCCTTCTGGCTCAACAAATAATAATGAAAATATGAACTCTAAAAATATAACAGAATAATGACAAAAAATAAACTCTACGACTTCAATGACAGCACTAAATCAGTTCAATAATTATAATAAACAAAATTTAATTCAAAATAAAATTCAATAATAACTACGCTAAATTGAGAAAAAGAAAACTAAAATCAGTAATACATAAATTTCAATGGTACTCACAATTCGCAGAGCTGCTAGCCAGAGATGCTACCTAAAACTAAAACACGAATCACAACAATAACAAATGAACTTAACTAAATACAATTTTTGGTAACACAAATTTAAATCTAACAACTGACTAGAATACGGTAGCTAATTAGTAGCAATGAATCACAATAAAATATCTTTAGTAGCTAATTAGTAGCTTAAAAAATTGATCCTCGCAATTAGTGAAAAGAAAAAATATGAATAAAAAACTATTTGAGTTTTTTTAAACTTTAAATTTGCCGTAACGATTTTAAAACAAAACCAAAAACGTCTATATCACATTTATATATGTATATATTCAACTAACAAAAAAAACTTGTTTCACCAAACACAAATCAGTATATTATTGCACAATACAATGTTGAATTATACTATAATGCGGTTATGTGCGTGTGTGGTGTGTAGTGTGTGAACAGCTGATCGGCCGGTAGTAGCGATATCCACTAATACTTTCGTAGTAGTGAGTAGGTGTGGTGATAAAAGTTAGACCGGTCCGAGTACAATGGACGCGCGTGCGTACAACACACTATTATGTTGCAGCTGCAAGACCTTTCATTTTGTACAAATTTAAAACAATAGTGATTTTATATTTTCGACTCCAAATTGCTATAACATATTGGAAAATGAATGGATCAATACCATTTTTTTATATGAAAAAATTACTTTATATTTAAAGTGATCCGATGATCTCATACTGGTTTCCTATGCCAATGGCCGAGCGAATTTGTATGATCCAACCTCATTATGTCTGAGTCAACTATAATTGCAACATTTGACAAAATTCTGTCAAATAAATAAAGGTACAGCCGACCTCAAAAAAACAGGAATAGAGTCCATGGTAATGATGATGAGGATATTTAAGAAATTACTTGTTATAAACTATACATTTTCCTTTTATTCAACTAAATAAATTTGACTATAAGAATTAAATAATGTTTGTAACAAAAAATTTTGATCATCATGTAATATAACATTTTTTTTGAAAAATGTTTAACACAAAACGTAAATATAAAATAAATATTCAAAATTGTCAATTAATTATTTTAAATCATTGTTGATAAATAAACACGTGTAATACATTAATAATGACTAATAGAATACGTTTTTACTAACAATTTTCGTCGAAGTATATCTTATTATATATTTAATTTTGAAAATTATAATCTAAAAATTATTACATTAGTTACACACAAATAACTTCACTCTAAAATATAAAGTGTTACAATATAACTTATTTAATAAAATTAACTTTTTTATGTATTAAGTTTTATTTGTCTATTTATTAAATTAATTACTTTAAAAGAAACGAGCTTTCTAAAAAATATTCTCCAGAAGTAATCTAAACAATTTAATGCAAATTATAACAAACACATACTTTTTTGGGGTAAAGTGATAGTAATTATTCATAAACATGACCATCGAAGCCTAAATCTGTACAAAATTTCTGTACGCCGTTTGGAATTTCCAATTCTATATTTTCGTTCCGTAGTTCAAAACACTCGTATTCATCACTATTTGTATTAGTATATTTTATGAAATTTTCTTTAAAATTTTCAAAATTTTTGTCAAAAATATTGTAGTCAAAAAGTTTCTTAGAAATCTCAATATCATCAATTTTTTTAATATTATTAATTTTTGATGGCCACTTTGTTAATTTTTTTAGAGCTGCAAGAACCGGAGTTGAGTGATTGAAAAATTGTAGTGCATTTATCATACAAGTTATTAATGGATTGAAAGTATTAATAGCGTTATTAAAAAGATTTAAGTATTTAATTATTTCATCATCGAAATTAACATTTCTATTATTATTTAATATAATGTCAATTTTTCTAATCTCATCTTCATTGTTCCACATACTGATTCTTTTTTTCAATAATTCTTTCAATCCTAAATAAAGACTAATTCGGCTTTGAGGATATTCAAATTTTTTAACAATGTTGTAGTAGATTGAACTCAATATTATTAAACCATCTATCATTTTTTTCTTAAAATTTTTTCTGGTTACTATCTCTGTATCGCCATCATCGGGTGTAAATAGACTGTTAGTAATAATTATATCATTGTTATTTCTATAATAAACGTAGTCATTTGTTAATTTTTTCCAATTTTTATGACCAAAAATTTCATTTAGTTTCGTAATCTTTTCTGTATTTGTGTTACAATAGAATGCACAGGAGTTGGCGAATATTGATATAATTAAAATTACAAGCATTATTAAAATATCCGTAAGTACCACTTATATAAATTTATTATATTAAATTTTTAATACTGTAATAAAATTTTAATGCGTATACAAATTTATTTTATATTACTTTATGAATCAGGTCACACGTGTATTTTATTTGTATAGAATACAATTATTTTTAATTATTTTGATAATATTACGTCTTGATTTTCGCACTAGTTCATATGTTACATAGTCAACAAAATATGGTTAGTTTTTATTATAGAATAGCTTAGTGATTAAGATATTAATATTAGTAAGATATTCAATTTAAATTTTACTATAGATTACATCGTTCAGGTCTAGAACTTTGCGAACCTGCTAGTTTAAAGATACCCATTTGGCGTCACAGATTCGGTGAAAAAGTCGTTATAGCTCTTATAATGTGTAGAGAGTTGATACAAATACTTGATGTAATTATCTTAGGAATTTCAATAGAAATCGCTGGCTTACTTCATCCGGCGTATAAAAAGCCATTTTTTCTCGTAAAAACCTCTCTTCTTTTGGACTTCTCTGGACTTCTTTTGACGATTTTCTGCGGCAGCGACTGCAACGACTACCCTCTAAATATTCTCTTACATGGAATCTGCGTCAGTATAAGTAAATATTTTGTCCCTGTGACTTAGTTTTTTTTATATGTATCATCCTAAGTGGTGAACATTGTCTTAGATGATTTATTAATATTTTACACAGGAACAAGTTTTTATTTATTTTATTATCACCTAATGTTCTCACGACAAATAGACATTATCTCTATTTTTTATATAAAGGTTTTAAATATTATTATGCCCTTCATTTCTGGACAGCCTCAAATGTGCCGAAAAGAGTGAAGAAACGTAATTTTATTTATATAGGCATAATAGCCTTATACATTATCGTATATTCATAATAAAGCTTATTGTACTCTACATTTATGAACAGCCTTAAATGTGCCGAACTAAATGAAGAAGCATAATTTGTGATTAGAATTAACTAGTTTTAGTAGTAGTACTTTATGCCTGTGTACCCGCCAGCCTTAAGGGACTATGCCAAATACCTTTCGGTAACGTGTAGGCAGTTGTGGTACAGAGTAGTACTAAACTTATAAAAAGAGCATTTTTGAAGTGCGCTATATCCGTCGACAAGCCAGTTCTAGAGCTAGTAGTCCGGGTAAAGTTCATCATAAAATATATAGTCCGTAAGATAGGAAACTACACCTTGGAAATATTCTCTGCGTGTGTACCCGTCAGCCATAAAGGACTATGCCAATTACCTTTCGGTAACGTGTAGGCAGTTGACGTAAAGGATAATAAAAGGTGTATTGAAATAATATTTTAAATATATTAACGAGGTAACTGTGTCCGCGCCAGCCAAGGCTTTACGCTGAGAAACGCTGGGCCACCACAGTCTTGTTAATTATATTTTGAATATAGATAGATATTCTTATAATTATATTTTGACTAGTTCAGAGTAAATTTTAAGAATATCGATATCGACTGTAGGGAATTTGTTCGAACTGTTAATGGAGAATATGAGCGAGCTGTCCGCCAATTGTGCCCTCTACCGTTTGAGGGTAATAACTCATCTCCAGAAGTTTTCATCCCAGTAGTTAGTCCAAATTTGTAAAAATATGTTGTTATTATCTGTTTGTTGTCAATTTATTCTGAAAATTTTTACTGTCGATGATTTAGTAATATTTATAATACCGCTTTTTCATTTTGGTTAGATTGTTTAATTAATTAATTTGTCTTTATTATTATTATTATTATTTTTTTTTTTTACACAAAATGATTATATTTGTAGTTAAAATATTACTATTAATTTAAATTATTTTTATCTTTATCAAAAATAGTTATGTTTAGGGTTGTTAAAATTTATCTTAAACTGTATACTTTATGTATTTTTTTTATTCAATAAGTCATTTTGAAATTTGTTATTTCAAGGCGGCCTGCGTATTCGATCCATAGTTTGTTTTTTTTTTTATTTGAATGTAGTATAGTGATAAGCGCGTTTATCCGGTGCGTACCGGTTTTTTCGTTATTGTAATAAATATTCGAACGATGTCTCGTCAACGAAAAGGACAGCACGACGTGCACGCCAAACATGTGTATATAAAGTAAAGTAATAAACTAAGTTAAAGGTATAAGTTTATATCGTTTTTTATTAATTAGATAATTAAAAGTAATTTCGAACCTTTTTATACAGTCCACTTAAAAAACGTAACATGTAATATGAACCAACAACTAGTGGAAAGTATTGAAAATAACTGGAATGATACAGGCAACTTATTGTTCTTTTTGTTAATGAACGATAGTTATTGTAATTGTGTGAAGTGAAAGTGATTAAATAATTAGTAATTTCATATCAATACAATAACTTTATTATTATTTTTATTTTACTCATAATTTTTTTTAGTGTGATATAAAAATAAATATATACCTACAATTAAACATCATATAACAAGGTGGTTAAATTCACATAATTTTTGGTAAAAGTTATGCTCCATAATATAAAGTAAATTTACAGAAAAAATTCAAAATATAATAATTATTATTTTAGTTCCATGACTATAATAGTTTATACCATGACAGGCAGTTAAACTATTGTTTTGATTACAGTGATAAAGAATTTGAATTATGATATTATAATGCGCATTCTTAAAATAACTGGTTGATTTAAAAGTAGTCAATTGTTATAACTTAACTTACTTACTAATTTGGTTTTTTTTTTTTTATCGTAAGCCTTTATTTAAAAATGTTATGGCTCAACAATTAATATGTGAAACAACAGTAAATATTACAAATGCATACATTTACACCAAAAGAAGTAACAGGAGAGAAAACAAAAGTGAAGTAAAAATTATTTACTAGAGATATTCATATTATAAGTTGAAAATATAATAATAGTACTATAGCCAATCATTATGAGTAAATTAAATGAAGCAGCCAGCGTACAAAAGAAAAAATTCAATTGAGTTACTAATGGACACATTAGGGCAATTAAGGTTTAGAAAAGGATGGGGATTTGTTATACCATGAGTGGCTAGGAAGTTGAATAACAAGGACCTATTGGATTTGAGAGAAAGGCAAAATAATAAAAAATGAGAGAAATCACCAATATATTCCTCCTGGTGAAGGTGACAGTAGGAAACAGAATTAAGTTTAAGTTTGAAGGTGAAATAGGGTAGAAATCGTGACCAACTCTTAAGCGGGAAAAATCGACTAAAGATTGCCTCAAACTTTGCTCAATGGCACCGATAAATCACCCCATATCTCTTAAATCTTCCCTGGTCCCATCGTCTTGATCTCCCCCGTAAATCTAATTTGGGTCAAAATATTAAAATTAACATTTTGATATTCTAAAACATTTATTCATATTTATTATTATTTTGTGTTAATTTAAATATTTTATTTACAATAGTTGTGTTTTTAGCTTACATTCAGATATATTTTTTTTAATGTGTAGTAAATTATTTTATATTAATGCCTTTACTATTAAGTATAATCAGAAATCTTGGATTTACGTTTAATAAACATCGAGAAATCAGTTATATCATCTTATTTAGTCTTTTATTTCTAAAGAAATATTTTGAAAATAAATTTTTATTCTTATTATGTTGCCATAGTGATTAACAATTAGTAAACTTCAATAAATTTCATTGAAAAAATTAAACAATAAAAGCTAAGATTTCTCATTAAATATTTATCATGGAATCTGACTCAATACATGAAATGTATCATAAAGAACTTGTACGTATTTATGAAAAGCATAGAACTGAACTAGATGACACTGATAAAAGACATCGTGATGAAATAAAACAAATATTCACAGAAAATAATATAAACATTTCTAAATTGAAACAAAATACTAGATCTGAATATCAAAAAGAATTGAAAAAGATAAAAGAAATTTATGAACAAGAAATTGAAAAACTTAGAAATAAATTTGAAAGTTTTCAAAATAGTTTAAAAGATTGTGACTTAGATACGTTAACTAAACGTATTGAAGAAAATATTACAAAAACACAAGCTAAACACAATAAAGTTATTTAAATTAATTAAAAAAATTAATATTTAATCTGTTCTAACATGATATATATTTTTAGACTTCAATTAATTCTCCATTCGATGGTATAGAAAAACCCGTATCCTTAGATTCTTCAGACATAAATAATTATAGAGATGTTGGGATACAGCATACGGATATTAAAACTTCTGATTATGTTCGTTTAAATACTATATGCTTACTTTCTTGGATATTAATGTATATTTTTTATTTCAGGAACTATCTCAAGATAGTATAGACACAAACATTAAAGATCTTAAAGATATTATACAAGAAAGGTAAACACTTTTATATTTATACACTATGTTACTTATAATATGTTTTGCGAGACAATTTTATTTTATTTTTACTAATACTTGGCAATAAATAAAAAATAATTCAGAAAATTCATTCAAAATAATTCTCTGCTTATGTTTAAAAGCTAAAGTTAATCATTTCGTTAAATAAAGTCATAGAATAAAAATATTTCCATATAATTACTATCAATTCATATAAATTGATTATCTCAATTATTTAAAATTAATATTTTTTAGAGAATTACACAATAATATCACCTTAGAGAAAAATAATTATCCTAATTGGATAGTTGCCTCATTGAATAATGCTTTTATGTGGATACAAAAACATTTAAACAGATTTTTCAAATTTGATCCAAATTTGTCAACTATGCAGCCAAAAAATCAAATAAATGTAAGCATCTAATAAATTTTTTTAAAGTTACTATAACAAATTAATATTATTATAAATTATATAAAAATAATGAGGTATACTGAATATTGTTATTTATATCTTCGTGCACTGATTGATTTACATTAACTTTACATCATTAAATTAAATGATTTGACAAACCGTTATTAAAATTTGCCATCAACTTATGAACCCAAATAGGTAGAAAAATAAAACATTTATCAAAATACAATAAAAAGCTTAGAGTCAAAAAATGTAAAACTCGTTAAAAAAAATATGAACTTACAGTTAAATTATTTAAAATTAAACCTTATAATAAAGGTGTAATTAAAAATCTTGTAGCTGTATTTCTAACTAAATTAATGGAAGGCAAAGAAATGTTAATATATTTTGTGTCATTTTACCTTTAGAAGTGATCACATAATTTCAATAATTTTTTTTTTGATATATATATATATATATATAT
>NW_026099653.1:16138-28933 GCF_025091365.1 Daktulosphaira vitifoliae | reverse complement strand
TTTTGAAAATGTTCCGGAAGGTCTGACACTTTTATATATATCTTAAATTAAAGCTAATGTAATGTTCTTTATTATCCAAAAAAAAAATTTCGTACTTTATTTTATCTTCAAGGTAAAATTGGCTACCAAATGCTATTTTTTGTGAAAATTTTCGATTTTGTATTTTACATTTTTAACTTTATTATGCTATAACTTTTTGAAAAATGTATGGATCAGTACAATTTTTTTATGAAGAGTAGTATTTATATACATCTTTCATTTGACATACTGTTTATTTAAATCGTACCATTTTCCTTAATACAGGGAGGATTCAAAACATAAAAATGCATATAGAAAGTAGAACTTTTTCAACTTAAATTTTGAAAGTGTTCCGGAAGGTCTGACACTTTTATATATATCTTAAATTAAAGCTAATGTAATATACTTTATAATGGTAAAAAAAAATTTCGGACTTTATTTTATCTTCATGGTGAAAACAGACATCAAAGTAAATAAAAAAAATACGATTTTTGTAAAAAAATTCTTTTTTATAATTTTAACTTTAAACTGCTATAACTTTTTGAAAGATGTATGGATCAATATAATTCGTTTTTTGTAGATGCATGATGTCTTTACCTATTATTTGGTAAATTTTTTTTATTAGTCTGACTTTTTACCAGCCTACAGGAGGGGATTCAAAATGACTACTTTTTTCACAAAAAATTGACTTTTTCAACTTAAATTTTGAAAGTGTTTCGGAAAATCTGATACTTTTATATATACCTTAAATTAAAGCTAATGTAATTTACTTAATTATATAAAAAAAAAATTTCGGACTTTGTTTTATCTTCACGGTGAAAATTGCTACCAAATGTTATTATTGTGTGAAAATTCTCGATTTTATTTTTTACATTTTTAACTTTATAATGCTATGACATATTGAAAAGTGTATGGATCAACATTATTTTTTTTATGAGAAATAATATTTTTTAATTATCCCTTTTTCATTCAACATACTTTATCTTAATTAAGATATTAATAATGAACAAGCTTTTGGAATAATACACAAATTTTTTTAAAATTAAATCAATCTAATGATTTGAATCGAAGCGTTTATTTTAGATAGTGATTTTAATCACTGTCAGATATCATTATACTTAATCCATCTATGCCACGTCATCACTGTGCCGCGACCCCCCTGTGCTGGGTTTTTTTTTTATTCAAATGTCTATGTGTCTAGACAAACAAGGTAATAAAAGTTTTTTTTTTTTTATTATGGTACTTAATAGCATACTATTTTATAAGGATTTTTTCTTTATAATCGAATGAGTATTAGTTTGTGTGTTGTACCAGAGTTAATTTAATTTCTCCCGTATTCTAAAATACATAATTATTATACATTTTTTTTTTTTTTACATATCTTCTTTGTTGTTGATTACTGTTATTGCTTCTATACTTTGTTGAATGGCTTCTTGTTCTTTACGGTTAGTTTCTAGTTCGCACCATAGTCTTTCCACTTGTTTTGCTAATTTTTTTTTCTGATTTCTTTGTTTATGAGTGGGCCAATTCCTCTTGGGTTTTGATGATTTCTATAAGCTTTTTTCGATTTCTTGTTTTTGTTTATTGATAAATATCTCACATTAGCGGGCTGTGCCATTTTCTGTTAAGTGTTTGAGTGTATAATTATAGTAAACCAAGTCATGTAGTTCTGCTAAGAGAAGGTAGGTCCTTTCCTCTTTTCCTTTGAATATTTTCATTACCCCATTATCAAAAGGTGACCAAAGACTTTTCGTTAATAGTTGTGTGTATTTTTTAACCAGTATTAATGGTGTCCCTTCTAATTTTATTATTTGATCTTTGTCTAAAATACCTGATATGGCCCCACTTACTAAGAGAATGTCATATCTTCTAAACATTCCAAATTCAACATCTATAATATAAAATTTGTAATTCTTGTCCATACTGTAAAAAGTTGTAGTAAAAATATAAAAGAGTCAGTTGAATGTTATAAGTTAGTTTAACAAGTTTTACCTGTGAAAAATAAAATTTATTAGCTTAAATTAATGTTAGTAAAGTTTGTATATTTCATATAAACAATAAGTTAATATATGATAAATATTTAGAATTGTTTCCTTGGAACTGGAGGTGGCACTAAAATCATATCCATTTTTATTATTACAGGATATATTTTGCAACATATAAAAATTATGACCAGTGATAATATTGTCAGCTATGATAGATATATTATATCCCCAAGAAATTAATCTATAGAAGGTTGTGATATTTGTTTTAAAATGATGTCATTAAAGTACTTCTCTGGATTTGGTATTTGTTTTGTAATGTGAAAATTTGGTATTTTATTTACCCAGTCTCTGTCTAAGATTTCTGTCAAGTTTGCAAAATATATTTTTTCACTCTGTACCTCATGCTGTATTTTAAGTGACTGTATATTAGTCCATGATATCGGAATTACACGTCTAATTAAAAATTTTCCTACATTATTCATTTCGCATGGATATAATTTGGGTATGAGTATTTCATCATTTTTTTAATAATTCTTGATTACATGGTAAGGTTAGTTTTATTAGACCAGGGTAGTTGTAATTGAGTGTTAAGTTAGTTAGAGTAGTGTTATTAATGTTAAATGTTCGGATATTTAAAGTTGGGAGACAGTTAGTTATTGCAAATGTATTTATTCCTATTTGTTTAATTATTACAGATTCGTCTTCTTGTTGATTAACACACTGAAAATAACAATATTTATTTAGTTTATTACGTGGTAAATTTTTGAAAATAGCTTCTACGAATTTTTGTGTTAAAGTAATATCAGTTGAAAATTTTGGAATGAAACAAAGTACTATACGGGCGGATCGCAATCTCTTAAGAATAGACGTTGTGACGTTCACCGATAACTAACCGTGAGGTTATCACCGATGAAGCACATAAACCCAAACGAAGTTGGATTCACCACTAGCCGAGGCTCTACCAGACCGGAGCATAGTGGAATTTTAAATATAACTGACACATTTGTTGTTTTAATTTACTAAGTTTTTACCTTAACTCTAGGGGAAAAGGAATTAAAAACTGGTAGACAAGTAGTATAGGCGATGATGTTCTATTTTATATACTGAGTTTAACTAAAATAATAATGCCCAAAGTACAATAAAATAAATATCAGTTACAAATGTTCAAAGTCAAATAAAATTACAAATTCTTTTATATAACATATTTCAAGTCATAGTTTAAAATTATTAAAAATTATTAAATGAGCTAAGGACAAATAAAATAAAAGGGACATGAGGAAAAAAATAATCTCTGACACTTCTGTATTGACTATGTTCGATTTGACCAAGGGTCAGGATCGTACTTTCCAATATTGAATAAATAAAATGGTTATCATTGCAATAATGCTCAAACTAAAAACATGACATCGGTCAATATGGATCTAGGCCTTTTATACCGAGCCTTGAGACTGCTAAGCACGTCTAGATTGGTCCAACATGAGGTTTTATTACACTCAACATAATAAAAATAATGATAGAATGGACGAAAATGATATTTTATCATAATTTACCATTAGTCAATGAGCAAATATGCCAAGAGATAAGATAGAATAATCATGTTAAAATATTAAAATATATTAATGACATTTTTAAAGAAACCTCGTGACAATGCACGAATAGTGGGAACAATGAAATGGACAAAAACAAAGAAAAAACGGGAATGCTGTACAAAGTTACCAAATTATATTATCATGATGCCCAGGCCGTAGCCAACAAATGAGTCTTCACCCATGGCTCGATCGCCAGGGCCAAAAGTAAAGTTAGGCAGCCATGATATGTTCAAATATACGCAACATAAAACTAAGTAAAAAGGCTGGAGACAGAACAAACGACCGGCC
The DNA here is from genome assembly GCF_025091365.1 of Daktulosphaira vitifoliae. NCBI lineage: Eukaryota > Metazoa > Arthropoda > Insecta > Hemiptera > Phylloxeridae > Daktulosphaira > Daktulosphaira vitifoliae. The sequence goes on along the minus strand of NW_026099653.1, from coordinate 25,053 downwards.
AAAACACATTTGAACAAAACGGCCAGACCACTTGTCGGCGACGACACACATGGCCCGGAAGGGGAAACAAACGCCGACATCAGTACATGCTTCGTTGACAGACATCTGGGGCCGGTTGAATGATTGACATTACTGTAGTGGTCAGCTGGGCGTTTTGTTATCACAATGATAATTTGTTATGAACGATTGTACAACAGATAATAGAAAAAAGGGAATGTGCGACTGCATTATTTAGGAAAATTGAATAATGTTATTACTGAATTATACTGTTCAAAATTAGTTTTTATTCACCACGAAATTTATACTATCTAGACAATAACACCGCATTACCAATTGCCGAGCAATTACACTTAATTATATGATGTTCACAATAACTAATTCATTTACTAATGTGTTAAATAATACTCTTAATGATAGGTCAATTTTTTACGTCACAACCTGATATTAAACGGTATTCTTTGTTAACTGAATTGAATGCGATATAAGTTTTTTCTGAATAGATAAGACATAAAAAATCGTTACATTTGAAATGAGCAGGTATATATTTGTATAATTTACAATCTGCAAAGCTCTCTTGTATAGGAATTTTTATTTTTACTAGTATTTGATTTTCGAAAATTGGTATTCTGTAATAGGTTAATTGTAATACACTGTTAAGTTACTTATAGGAATTACTAATGTATAACCATCTTTTTTAATAACTTTTTCGAGTTTTATGAGATCAGTATAAAGGATTTCAGAGTTAATTATTCTAGGTGGAATCTTGTGTAATTTACAGTGCAGATGAGTGTTCGAGTCCCTGTCGTTGTTAGTTAAACATAGTAAGACTTATAATATATTATGGACAACCTCCTGAATACCTAAATTTTTATTTTCAGTTTTGGTGGTTTCTATTAAGTTGTTATTATTGCTTTCATGTTTAATCATCAATTCCTTAAATGAATCTCTTAACATATCAAGTTTTGAATTAGTACTCTTTGCGTAGGAATTAAGTTCTGAGATTATGTTTATTAAATCAGAATGGGCGGAGGTAAACGAGTCTTTAAATTTATTAATTTGTTCTTTTAGTGCTACTTCAATAGTATAAAATTGTTTAAGTTGTTTGTCAGTAGCCACATTACAGCAAAAATGAAAGTAATTTCCAAAAACTTGTACATCTCTTTTTTCCTTTTGTTAATAATATTATTCAATTTTTCAAAAATGTCTAAACTGTTTTCCTTAATGTTTTTGCCTACTAGTTTTAATATTTTTAGAGGCTCGTCCATAATATTATAGTAGTTAGAATCTTTACTTTCACAGTGTTTTTCGAATAAATAATCATTTTGTTCATTTTTATTCGTTTTACTTATCTTTTGGGTATAAATTAAAGGAATACGTTTGTCGTATAAAATTGTATCCGGTATTTCATCGAAAAAGGCGCCAGAAGAAATAGTTATAGCAAGATTTGCTTCAAATGATTTTTTATTTTTTATTATTAGTTATATAATTGCAAACAGGAATTTCATCTAAAAGAAAAAATAAAATAACGATGTGCCCCTATAGTTTAAAAAAAAAATCGGCTATTTCCCATTTTATTTACTGCTATAATATTATTATACATTATAATTCAACATTTTTCTTAAAATAAAACCGAATATCAAATATTTACAATGAAGTATGTAACCTGACAAAAGTATCTATTTATTTTTTGTATATTTGTATATATATACAGGGTGATTTTTTTATCATAACCCACTCAATTACTTGCAGAATAATAATAAATTAAACATTTTTTTTTCATTATCTTTAGTTACATATTATTCTTTAATTTTTAACTATGTAATACTTTTTAAGTTCATCCCTTAAGCCTTGGAAGGGGGTCAACTTTGTTTTTTTAAATAGCAACACATATTTTTAGTTTAATAAAATGTTTGAGTTTTAAATTCAATAGTAAATGGCATTTGAATTTTATTAATATAATTTTATTCGTTTATTAGATATAATCATTTAAAGTTTCAAATTTTTGAATTAATATACAGGTATAATACACAAGGAATTACAAATACAGGTAGCTAATTGATTTTTTATGACATTGCTGTCTCAGTCACGGATTGTTTATTATCAATTGATATACTTTCTGTATTGTCAGTTAGTGTATTTATAAACTCATAACAATGTGCCTTACTATCATTGATAATAACAATGCTGTGTACCTGCTAATATCGATGTCATAAAAAATCAATTAGCTACCTGTATTTGTAATCCCTTGTGTATTATACCTATATATTAACTCAAAAATTTGAAACTTTAAATGATTATATCTAATAAACGAATTAAGTTATATTAAAAATTCAAATGCCATTTACTATTAAATTAAAAACTCAAACATTTTATTAAATTAAAAATATGTGTTACCATTTAAAAAAACAAAGTTGACCCCCTTCCAAGGCATAAGGGATGAACTTAAAAAGTATTACATAGTTAAAAATTCAAGAATAATGTGTAACTAAAGATAATAAAAAAAAAAAATGTTTAAATTATTATTATTCTGCAAGTAATTGAGTGGGTTATGATAAAAAAATCACCCTGTATATTTGCGTTAAGCCGAATACGGACTGCGACGGCGTTTGTCAGTCAAATAATCATGAAAAGGTGTTGTGATTTGTTTATGCGCGTGCGAGATAGTCAGCTGTGTACTACTTCAGACCGGTTCATGGACGGCATTTGTGTGTACATTCACCACGCTCCTTTCCCATCTTGAACGTCATTTGCACTGCTCACCGCATACATTAGCGCCTTATGATTTAAATTGTTCTTAGTAATTTCCGGCACTGTGTATTAAGTTTTTTTTTTTTTTGACCCCTATTCCAAAGGCAGCCGTGTTGTAACCAACGGACCGCCGGGTCAAATGTCGGACGAGTTGTCGGAAATTAGCCATCGTTGGAAATGGTACGCAAATTTTCGTCCGTAGCGGTAATTATTTTTGTTGTGTGCGCTACAACCTTATATATATATATATATATATACATTTTTTTTTTTACGTGAGTGTCCGCTATTTATTATGTAAATTTTTTGTTTAATGGTGTCGGCTAAACCTGCCTCCAGCTTCTTGAGCCCTTAGGCGCTGGTAACGTATAGTAGTTAATGTTTTGAGCCAGTTTTCTTTTTTTATTAGTGCGCCGTGCCATAAGCACGTGTGGCGAATTTTTTTGTATTTTTTTTATAGTTTTTTTTGTATAGGTGCCTTTATTTTTATTTAGGTCCCTCAACATGGCAGGCGTGTTCCAATACCACCTGTCATGTAATGCGTAATCCAAAAGAAGTTGGCCGCACGGTTTGTTGTCGCGTCGTTTAGATAAACCGACGAACACCACACAAAAAGAAAGGGTTAAGTTCCACTTTCCGATTAAGGTATATCTCTATATATGCGTATATATATATATATATTCTTATGTTTATGGGTACTGTCCCGCACAAAGAAACCGTAAAGAATAGTTTCACAATCAGCGTTGAAAAACACAACGAATAGAATAAGTCTCGTGCGTAACGAAAATGATTACCACGTACGTTGGAAAAAAAACACACAAGAAAAACAACACACCAGTTGAGGTGTACGTCGAAAACGGAACAGAACGCAATGTCGGTAATCCATATTCGGCGGCGGCCTTATCTCAGTGTCAAGGGCGGGGAGACGACCGATGACAACCGATTGTCATATTAATAGCTGGACGGCTGATATCGAGAGGATACGGGTGAGCGCCAGCCTAGAGCAAAAGGCGTTACCGTGTCACATGTTATACAGAGTGTTCAGTAAATAAGGAAACGAATTTCTATTGTACTCATTGTTTGTAACAATTTAACTGTTTCCTAACTTACTGAACACTCTGTATATGTTTTTTTATAGATTTTATGTTATATTTTATTTGGTGATGAATATGTTATTAGTACAATGTGGTGACGTAGTGCATTTTTTCCGGGGTGTCCCAACGTCTTGCAAGCTAATCCTAACTGCCAAAAACCAGTAGCTTACAAGGGACGTATACCCGCCGTGCTTAGCGGTAATACCGCGATTAATAGCCGGTGGGTGGTACCCGAAGACGTTCATCGTATTCTCTAACATTAAAAGTGTAGGAGTAACTATTTTTTTTATTAATGTCTGTTTTTTTTTCTCTCTGTTCCCCTTTAATTTATAGATGAGGTTTTTTGACCGTTCGGTTTTTTGCCTCGTGTTAACTTAATTTGTTTTTTTTTTTTAATTTTTTTACTTAATAAATTCCCCTTAATTTAAATTAACCACCATATTTTTTTTGCGTGTTCCATCTTCAATGGACTCGTGTATTTTATTTTTTTCCTTTCAAAAATCATCTCCCCTTAGTTTATAAGGTATGGGCAACGGTATAATGTCATCCCTCATTAATATGGTTTGTGACAACTGTCACGAGGTTTTGGTGTATATCTACTATCAACGACTCAACGGACATCAACTTTAATATTTATTAATTACATATTTTTTCTAATTGTTTTAATATACAAAAGTTAATTTTTTAAAAATCCTACTGTAGTCCGCCAATACACTGTCTCGCCCAGTAGGTTGGCGACCCTTTTCTTATAATTTTGTAAAATGCCATGAAAGTTACAAATTTTTCGTTGCGGCCAATTAGTTTGATTTTTTTTTTTATATTTGTAAACTTTCAAGTATAAATGNATTTTTTTTTTTTTTTATTAATTAAACCGAATTTCAAATATATACAATAATGTATAAATGCTTATAATTAATTTTTTATTCTTTATTATCTGTATCGCGTTCATGGCAAGGTTTGAGTCTTTGTACGTGTACTGTGTCAATGACTTCTTTACCATTTAGAATTAAAGCTACTTTATAATTTACATCCGATTTCTTTTCTATTATTTTAAAAGGTCCCCTGTATTTATAAGCTAATTTTTTTGAATTACCTAGTGTTTGAAAATTAAACTTGACAAAGACTTTTTGTCCAGGTAAATAATTTATAGTTTTATGAGTCTTATCGTAGTATTGTTTTTGTTTGTTTTGTTCTATTTCTACTAATTTAGGAATTTCATCTCTTATAGATTGTAACTGTTTTAAGGACTCTAGCCTGTTAAAGTACAATTCTTAGGTCCAAATTTTATTATCTAACGGCTGAGTAGCTTCTACTCCAAACATAAGATAATATGGTGAATATCCCAACCTTGAGTGTGGATATTGTTATAAGTGTTATTCGCAAACACTACCATTTTATAATATAATGCCCAATTCTTTTGGTTGTTATTTACATAGTGCGTTAAACTATTACATATTATTTTATTCATCAACTCTCTACTCCCATTACTTTGGGGGTGGTATGCTGAACTAAAACTTTGTTTTATTCCTAGTTTCTCATACACTAATTCTACTTCCTTATTTCTAAATAGAGTCCCTCTGTCGTTAACAAAAATGGAGAAGGTACCATAAGATGTTATTATATCCATTAAAAAGTCTATTATGGCTGCTCCATCGGCATTAACTATTGCCTTTGCAAAAGCCATTTTTGTCTAACTGCAAGTCGCTACGATCAAATATTTTTTCCCTTTAAATATAGGTAACGAACCTAGATAATCGAAGCAAAGACGAAAAATAGGTTTTGTTGATTCTAACTGAATAGGTTGTAATAGTCCGGGTTTTTTACCTGTAGGGTTTTTAATAAGCTGACAAGACATACAAGATTTAATGAATTTAGTTGTGTCCTGTATCATATTCGGCCAGTCATATTTAGTTTTTAATCGGAGTAAGGTTTTACTAATGCCGGAAATGTCCGGAAAGAACTGACTTGTGATACGATTTTAATACAACATTGACTTAAGTTTTTAAGTAAATGTTGTCATTATTAACGTTTAACTATATTAAACTACAGCTGACATTTCGAGTTCGGTTGTTGAGAAATTTTTCTCACCACCTTTGAGTTTGCGCGATGCGAAAGCTATTGGGTGCCTTTTACTATTGGGGCCTTCTCTTGTTCTAATTTTCCCGAGATCCTTCTAAAGATGCGTCTGTCGTTACAAATACAGGAAAATCATCGTTAAAATTAGCTAGTACTGGTGTTGTAATTATAGCTTGTTTTAAAATATTAAAAGCCTCCTGGTGGTTATCCTCCCAAACAAATTTTTTATCTTCTTTTGTTAAGTCCGTTAATGGACTGGCAATTTTTGCGAAGTGTTTAATGAATTTCCTTTAATAGCTCGTCAAACTGACAAAAGCTCTGACATCTTTTGTTTTATGTGATACCAGAAATTTTTTTATTACTTCAATATTTTTCTTTAACGGCGTAATACCTCTTTCAGAAATTTTGTGTCCTAGTAACTCTATTTCTGAACTAAAAAATGAACATTTATTTGTTTTAAGTTTAAAGTTTGCCTTGTCAAGCCTAACAAGAACTTGTTCTAATCTTGACAAAGCTTCTTCAAAATCTCCACCAAAACAACATATATCATCTAAGTAAACAATTATCGATCTTTAAAGGTAATCACTAAAAACATTATTTATTATTCTTTGAAAAATTGGGTCTGAATTTTTAAAACCTTCGGGAATTCTTTTGAATTGATAAAGTCCGAAATCTGTAATAAAACCAGTTTTATACCTGTCTTTTTATTTTATAAGACACTGAAAATAACTTTGTTGTAAGTTAAAGTTAGAAAATATTTAGCTCCCTCAAGACTCCTAAAAAGATCTTGTGACCTCAGAATTGGGTATTTATCACTAATATCTTGTTCATTTAATTTTCAATAGTCTACTATAAATCTATATCCTCCCGTATTTCCTTTTGGTGTTAAAAATACAGACGCCGCGTAATTACTTCTGCTCGGCTCAATAATATCAGATTTTATCATGTATATACATGATTTTATCATATAACATATGCTTATGTAATATGCTCTATTATGGAAAGAAAAAATGTCGGACTATATTTTATCAACATGGTGAAAACAGACATCAAAGTTCATAAAAAATTACGATTTTTGTAAAATAATTCTTTTTTATATTTTTAACTTAATAATGCTATAACTTTTTGAAAAATGTATGAATCAGTAATTTTTTTTTTTATAGATGCTTGATGTCTTTACCTATCATTTGGTATATTTTTTTTATAAATCTGACCCTTTATCTGCCTACAGGGGGAGATTTAAAATGACAACTTTTTCACAAAAAATTTACTTTTACACTTAACTTTTGAAAGCGTTGCGAAAAGTCTGACACTTTTATATATATCTTAAATTAAAGCTAATGTACTTTATTATGGAAAAAAAAATTTCTGACTTTATTTTGTTTTTATGGTGAAGATTTCATATTTTACATTTTTAACTTTATAATGCTATAACTTATTGAAAAGTGTATAGATCAAAACATTTTTTTTATGAGAAATAATATTTTTTAATAATCCCTTTTTCATTCAGGATATTAATGAGGAAATAGCAGATTATGTAGCTTTTGAAATAATTCATCAATATATTAAAATCAAACACTATCTAAAAATTTGCATCGAAGCGTTTTTTTTTATAGTGATTTTAATCACTGTCAGATATTATTATACTTGATCCAACTATGCACGTCACCACTGAGCCGCGACTCCCTTGTGCTGGGTCGGGTTTTAAATTTTTCAAACCCTAAAAATAATCTGGTTTCATCAACCAAGATCGGTTATTAGACTCCATACTTGTAATATTTGAATTTATTGTTTCTATGCAATTAGTTATTGAAATTAAATCTAGAATTTTTCCCTCTGTTAAGTTATTACGATTACCCGGTGTTTGTTCTTCTTTACAGGTTCTATTTAAATCCTCTATATCTTCATCAAAATGTTCTTTATCCGAATTTTCTAATTTATTTTGATCACCCGATGAAGCGTTTTTAATATTATTATAAAAATTATCTGGTTTTGTAATATCGCTTGTATTCGGGTATGAATGATATTTTTTGTATAATTATAAAATAGTAATTAAAAAAATTAAAACTTAGATCTTTTAAAAATGTGTAAGTGGTTATTTGTTTTTGTGGTCAGTTCATTAAATTTCAATTGTGATATTCTGTCGTCTAAAATATTAACGAGTTCCTGGTCAGAAAATATTATGTCAAAAACAAATGTATCTAGTTCTGAACTAGTATTCTCTCCTAAAATTTCTTTTAATTTCTCCTCTATGTCCTCAATATTACTAATATTATAGACATGAGAAAGTATACAAATACACGCAACAATTTTTTTTTCTCTAGAGAGATTTTTATATTACTAAATTTAATAACTAAATAAAATTATTATATATAAATATATTTTGCACTAACCTTTGGTCTTCCGGCTAAATTTTTCAAGTAATCCTTGTATTGTAGTGATTGACGGATCAACTTATTGACGCAAAATTACACGCACACACAAATTTCGATAACACGAAAAAAGAAAAACTTCGAGGGGTCGTGTCGGTACGAACATCGAGTTGATCTCCAATTTTATGTCGTACGTTGGTAGTGCCCCAACGTATACACAAAAGTTTTACACAAATTAATTATTGTTTTATATACAGAGTGGCCCACCACTCACTGACAACTTAAATAACTTTTGATCCAGTTAATATTTTTAGCTGATTTTTTTTTTAAATAATAGTTAGACGTTAGGTCTATAGCTATATCTCAATAATTAATTTTTTTACATTTTATTAAAAATATTAATTATTTTAAAATTTTAAATAAAAAGTAAAAAAAAAACTAAGATAGCTATTTTGTAGAGTAGAATTTAAGAAAAATTTTAGTAAAAAAATATCTTATTAATATTCAGTAGTAAATATTCTGTAGCGTTTTGAAGTTTGTAAAAATTTGAATTTTCATGTACTATTTTACGGTATTAAACATTGAAATACGTATTGAGAAAAGGACAGAAGAAAACGCTATCTTTTCA
>NW_026099653.1:0-15637 GCF_025091365.1 Daktulosphaira vitifoliae | reverse complement strand
TTTTTTTTATTAATGTCTGTTTTTTTTTCTCTCTGTTCCCCTTTAATTTATAGATGAGGTTTTTTGACCGTTCGGTTTTTTGCCTCGTGTTAACTTAATTTGTTTTTTTTTTTTAATTTTTTTACTTAATAAATTCCCCTTAATTTAAATTAACCACCATATTTTTTTTGCGTGTTCCATCTTCAATGGACTCGTGTATTTTATTTTTTTCCTTTCAAAAATCATCTCCCCTTAGTTTATAAGGTATGGGCAACGGTATAATGTCATCCCTCATTAATATGGTTTGTGACAACTGTCACGAGGTTTTGGTGTATATCTACTATCAACGACTCAACGGACATCAACTTTAATATTTATTAATTACATATTTTTTCTAATTGTTTTAATATACAAAAGTTAATTTTTTAAAAATCCTACTGTAGTCCGCCAATACACTGTCTCGCCCAGTAGGTTGGCGACCCTTTTCTTATAATTTTGTAAAATGCCATGAAAGTTACAAATTTTTCGTTGCGGCCAATTAGTTTGATTTTTTTTTTTATATTTGTAAACTTTCAAGTATAAATGCTTATAGTTAATTTTTTATTCTTTGTTATCTGTATCACGTTCATGGCAAGGTTTTAGTCTTTCTACATGTACTGTGTCAATGACTTCTTGACCATTTAGAATTAAAGCTACTTTATAATTTACATCAGTTTTCTTTTCTATTATTTTAAAAGGTCCCTTGTATTTTATTTATAAGCTAACTTTTTTGAATTACCTAGTGTTTGAAAATTAAACTTGACAAAGACTTTTTGTCCAGGTAAATAATTTGTAGTTTTATGAGTCTTATCGTAGTATTGTTTTTGTTTGTTTTGTTCTATTTCTACTAATTTAGGAATTTCATCTCTTATAGATTGTAACTGTTTTAAGGACTCTAGCCTGTTAAAGTACAATTCTTAGGTCCAAATTTTATTATCTAACGGCTGAGTAGCTTCTACTCCAAACATAAGATAATATGGTGAATATCCCAACCTTGAGTGTGGATATTGTTATAAGTGTTATTCGCAAACACTACCATTTTATAATATAATGCCCAATTCTTTTGGTTGTTATTTACATAGTGCGTTAAACTATTACATATTATTTTATTCATCAACTCTCTACTCCCATTACTTTGGGGGTGGTATGCTGAACTAAAACTTTGTTTTATTCCTAGTTTCTCATACACTAATTCTACTTCCTTATTTCTAAATAGAGTCCCTCTGTCGTTAACAAAAATGGAGAAGGTACCATAAGATGTTATTATATCCATTAAAAAGTCTATTATGGCTGCTCCATCGGCATTAACTATTGCCTTTGCAAAAGCCATTTTTGTCTAACTGCAAGTCGCTACGATCAAATATTTTTTCCCTTTAAATATAGGTAACGAACCTAGATAATCGAAGCAAAGACGAAAAATAGGTTTTGTTGATTCTAACTGAATAGGTTGTAATAGTCCGGGTTTTTTACCTGTAGGGTTTTTAATAAGCTGACAAGACATACAAGATTTAATGAAATTAGTTGTGTCCTGTATCATATTCGGCCAGTCATATTTAGTTTTTAATCGGAGTAAGGTTTTACTAATGCCGGAAATGTCCGGAAAGAACTGACTTGTGATACGATTTTAATACAACATTGACTTAAGTTTTTAAGTAAATGTTGTCATTATTAACGTTTAACTATATTAAACTACAGCTGACATTTCGAGTTCGGTTGTTGAGAAATTTTTCTCACCACCTTTGAGTTTGCGCGATGCGAAAGCTATTGGGTGCCTTTTACTATTGGGGCCTTCTCTTGTTCTAATTTTCCCGAGATCCTTCTAAAGATGCGTCTGTCGTTACAAATACAGGAAAATCATCGTTAAAATTAGCTAGTACTGGTGTTGTAATTATAGCTTGTTTTAAAATATCAAAAGCCTCCTGGTGGTTATCCTCCCAAACAAATTTTTTATCTTCTTTTGTTAAGTCCGTTAATGGACTGGCAATTTTTGCGAAGTGTTTAATGAATTTCCTTTAATAGCTCGTCAAACTGACAAAAGCTCTGACATCTTTTGTTTTATGTGATACCAGAAATTTTTTTATTACTTCAATATTTTTCTTTAACGGCGTAATACCTCTTTCAGAAATTTTGTGTCCTAGTAACTCTATTTCTGAACTAAAAAATGAACATTTATTTGTTTTAAGTTTAAAGTTTGCCTTGTCAAGCCTAACAAGAACTTGTTCTAATCTTGACAAAGCTTCTTCAAAATCTCCACCAAAACAACATATATCATCTAAGTAAACAATTATCGATCTTTAAAGGTAATCACTAAAAACATTATTTATTATTCTTTGAAAAATTGGGTCTGAATTTTTAAAACCTTCGGGAATTCTTTTGAATTGATAAAGTCCGAAATCTGTAATAAAACCAGTTTTATACCTGTCTTTTTATTTTATAAGACACTGAAAATAACTTTGTTGTAAGTTAAAGTTAGAAAATATTTAGCTCCCTCAAGACTCCTAAAAAGATCTTGTGACCTCAGAATTGGGTATTTATCACTAATATCTTGTTCATTTAATTTTCAATAGTCTACTATAAATCTATATCCTCCCGTATTTCCTTTTGGTGTTAAAAATACAGACGCCGCGTAATTACTTCTGCTCGGCTCAATAATATCAGATTTTATCATGTATATACATGATTTTATCATATAACATATNCGGCTCAATAATATCAGATTTTATCATTTCGTCAAATGGAGTTTTTAATTTTTCTCCTTGAGAAAAGGACACACGATATGGCGGTTGAAAAATTGGTTTGTCCGATTTTAACCTTATTTTGCAAGGTTTAACATTAGCGCAGCCTATTTTAAGTAGATCTGATGTAAATAAATGTTTAAAACTCTTAATTAATTGTTTTGCTTGTTCGCGCTGAAAACGATTTGAATGGTTAGATATTTTAAACATTGTACCCTGATCGTCTCTCGCGTCGTCGTCTAAACCGATACCGTTTGTATTTAAAATGTTATAATTCTTAAATGCTGACGTAATTTCTCTTTCATTCGCGAGTAATTCTCCCATAATAAAAACCTTCATGTATAGTACTATGTAGATTTGAAAAATTGGAAACAGTGACCTCATTCACTTTTTGTAATATTTTAGTTTCTAGTGTCAAGCCTTTCTGCCTACCTAAGCGTTCCGATGGTTTTATTACAGCCAAATCTGTTTTATTTTCTCGCGTCACATTAATCTTTACTTGCCTTCTAGTTTTAGGTGCTATTGTTACATTATGAGAAGAAATTAGTTTGTTTGTACACTTTTCCTTAAGATTAAGACTAGCTATACACTCTGAATTTTTATTTTCATTAATATTACATATTTTATTGTAATTATACTAAATTTCGTCCATTTTAACTGAATAATTTTGTTTACTAAATTCTATTTCTTTAGTTTTAAAATTAATAATTAATTGATTGTCAATATTAAAATCGTTACCCAATAATAATTTACAATTACACATGCATTAATGAAATATGAATAATTATTTATTTTTAGTTCTAAGTCTATTCTTCCAAGATGTTCTAACTCCGTATTATCAGCTCCTGTAATAATTACTCTATCTTTAGGTTTAATAAGTTTTACATCATCAATTAATGTTAAATCAACACACGAAATATTAGAACCTGTATCTAAAATTGCAACCTTTTAAAACCATTGAATTTGACTTCCATTGACAAAACTCTACGTTTTCTTTCGGCTTCTAATTTTTTATTGAGGTATAGGATATCGCTGACTTCCTTTTTTTTTCACTAATTTATTTTTTTATTCTATAAATTTCTTCATTACTTGGTTCTCTACTACCGTAATTCTTTCTAGGATATGGGTTTTTGTCTCTATAATTAGGTCTATAATCTGTGTATTCTCTATTTCACTCATAACACTTGTCTCTGTTATACTTACTGTAGCTATTACTTCTACGATCTTCATATATACTGATCTGTTAGAATTATTACCTACAACTTGAATATTTTTTATCTCATCGCTAAGTTGTTCTATTTCTCTTTTACAGTCCCTATCTCTTCTCTCTAACTGTCTCCGTAAATCTTGAACCTAAAGTTTTCTTTTGAAAATTTATCTAGTTGAGATATCTGTCTTCTTATAATGTCTGTGTACTCACTGATACCAGTAGTCCTCTATTATTTATTCTAAACTGCGTTAACTTAAACATTTATCTTCGATGAGAAGCTGAGAAGGTATTGGTTTTACATGATGTTTTTTTTTTGTCTGTTACCACTTTTTCTCAGCTCTCACCGAACGGAATTTCTTTCAACGATACGTCAAAAGATCACAAATCGTATCTAGTCGAAGACATTAGACTCAAAAGTTGATAAAATTTCCCTCGTTCGCCGTAAATGGAAGAAACCTACAAAATAATTACAAATTTAAAATTCGCTAATTTTCAAAATGTTTAAAAATATTTTTATTAAGAACTGCCATAACTTTTTTAAAAATGAACATGTCAATATAAATTTTTTTTATAGTTGCTTGATGTCTTTACCTATCATTTGGTATATTTTTTTCATATATTTAACCCTTTACCAGCCCACATGGAGGATTTAAAATGACAACTTTTTCAACTTAATTTTTGAAAAAGTTCCGTAAAGTCTGACACTTTTATTTATATCTTAATGTAATGTACTTTATTATGAAAAAAAAATTTGACCTTTAAACTTTTCTTCGTGGTGAAAATGGCTACCAAATGCTATTTTTGTGAGAAATTTCTCGATTTTATATTTTACAGTTATTACTTTAAATGCTATAACTTTTTAAAAAATGTATGGATCAATACAATTTTTTTATGAGGAGTAGTATTTATATACATCATTAATTCGACCTACTTTTATTTTAATCAGACTATTTCCTTATATATGGTGGTGTTCAACTCTGAAAAATGCATATAGAAAGTAGAACTTTTTCAACTTAACTTTTGAAAGTCTTCCGGAAGGTCTGACACTTTTATATATATCTTAAATTAAAGCTTATGTAATATGCTCTATTATGGAAAGAAAAAATGTCGGACTATATTTTATCAACATGGTGAAAACAGACATCAAAGTTCATAAAAAATTACGATTTTTGTAAAATAATTCTTTTTTATATTTTTAACTTAATAATGCTATAACTTTTTGAAAAATGTATGAATCAGTAATTTTTTTTTTTATAGATGCTTGATGTCTTTACCTATCATTTGGTATATTTTTTTTATAAATCTGACCCTTTATCTGCCTACAGGGGGAGATTTAAAATGACAACTTTTTCACAAAAAATTTACTTTTACACTTAACTTTTGAAAGCGTTGCGAAAAGTCTGACACTTTTATATATATCTTAAATTAAAGCTAATGTACTTTATTATGGAAAAAAAAATTTCTGACTTTATTTTGTTTTTATGGTGAAGATTTCATATTTTACATTTTTAACTTTATAATGCTATAACTTATTGAAAAGTGTATAGATCAAAACATTTTTTTTATGAGAAATAATATTTTTTAATAATCCCTTTTTCATTCAGGATATTAATGAGGAAATAGCAGATTATGTAGCTTTTGAAATAATTCATCAATATATTAAAATCAAACACTATCTAAAAATTTGCATCGAAGCGTTTTTTTTTATAGTGATTTTAATCACTGTCAGATATTATTATACTTGATCCAACTATGCACGTCACCACTGAGCCGCGACTCCCTTGTGCTGGGTCGGGTTTTAAATTTTTCAAACCCTAAAAATAATCTGGTTTCATCAACCAAGATCGGTTATTAGACTCCATACTTGTAATATTTGAATTTATTGTTTCTATGCAATTAGTTATTGAAATTAAATCTAGAATTTTTCCCTCTGTTAAGTTATTACGATTACCCGGTGTTTGTTCTTCTTTACAGGTTCTATTTAAATCCTCTATATCTTCATCAAAATGTTCTTTATCCGAATTTTCTAATTTATTTTGATCACCCGATGAAGCGTTTTTAATATTATTATAAAAATTATCTGGTTTTGTAATATCGCTTGTATTCGGGTATGAATGATATTTTTTGTATAATTATAAAATAGTAATTAAAAAAATTAAAACTTAGATCTTTTAAAAATGTGTAAGTGGTTATTTGTTTTTGTGGTCAGTTCATTAAATTTCAATTGTGATATTCTGTCGTCTAAAATATTAACGAGTTCCTGGTCAGAAAATATTATGTCAAAAACAAATGTATCTAGTTCTGAACTAGTATTCTCTCCTAAAATTTCTTTTAATTTCTCCTCTATGTCCTCAATATTACTAATATTATAGACATGAGAAAGTATACAAATACACGCAACAATTTTTTTTTCTCTAGAGAGATTTTTATATTACTAAATTTAATAACTAAATAAAATTATTATATATAAATATATTTTGCACTAACCTTTGGTCTTCCGGCTAAATTTTTCAAGTAATCCTTGTATTGTAGTGATTGACGGATCAACTTATTGACGCAAAATTACACGCACACACAAATTTCGATAACACGAAAAAAGAAAAACTTCGAGGGGTCGTGTCGGTACGAACATCGAGTTGATCTCCAATTTTATGTCGTACGTTGGTAGTGCCCCAACGTATACACAAAAGTTTTACACAAATTAATTATTGTTTTATATACAGAGTGGCCCACCACTCACTGACAACTTAAATAACTTTTGATCCAGTTAATATTTTTAGCTGATTTTTTTTTTAAATAATAGTTAGACGTTAGGTCTATAGCTATATCTCAATAATTAATTTTTTTACATTTTATTAAAAATATTAATTATTTTAAAATTTTAAATAAAAAGTAAAAAAAAAACTAAGATAGCTATTTTGTAGAGTAGAATTTAAGAAAAATTTTAGTAAAAAAGTATCTTATTAATATTCAGTAGTAAATATTCTGTAGCGTTTTGAAGTTTGTAAAAATTTGAATTTTCATGTACTATTTTACGGTNGAATCAAACAATATTTTCCTTATAAAAAATTAAAAATTTTCAATAGTTACTGAGTAAACGAGTGTCTTATCCTTAATGAATCACTCTGTATATCGACGACGAGCTCTTCTCGTGTCTTCCCGTTGGATAAACTGATCAGACCCAATCCCTCAAATTAGTGAACTACCAAAGGCGTAGAGTTTAGACCCGTCAGCACAGTTTAGCTCAAAAGTATTAGACTGAAAAGTGGCTCTTTGTCAGCCTCCAGCACAACTACCTTTTTACTATACCCACTAAAGGACGGTTATGTCCAAAAACTAGCCAGCTTTTACACTTATTATTAAGAATGACTAAAGGACCAGTAGTCTAACCTTGACTCTAGCCGCACACACACACACACACAATTCTAAGAGCACGGCGAATATAAAATATTTGCGCTAAGTCCAGGTTTTTATATAGCTATTTTATTTAAAAAACGTATTAAACATAAAGTCAAAAAGGTAATATCAAAATGTAACACAAAACAAAATTAAATCGTACAAAGACACTCGCGTCCAACTTCTTGACATGTAACTCGACGTTTCTTCGACAAAACGTCCAGTCTCGTCCAGCCCCCGTCCCCCTATACTTTTCATGTTTCCCTTTTATAATCGTTTTTCCACCATTATTAATTTGCATACCCTGCATTTCCCATTTATATGGAATTATTATATTGCTTAAGAGTTCCAAAATTGCTTACTACTATTGTAAAGCTTATATTATACTAAAATCGACATATTTCAATACTTCCTCAGCTAATAACTACACTACCCTATGTTACAAAAAGAAAATATAACTTACTGGTAAATTATTTAAAATTAAACCTTATATTAAAGGTGTAATTAAAAATCATGTAGCTGTATTTCTTAATAGTATTTATTTTTTGTTAAGCTTGAAACTGCTAGTAAAATGTCTCAATTAAAGATATTAGATGATATAATACACTAATATGTACACAACAATAAATATATGAATTAAATTTTTTTTAATAATAAAAATTATATTTATTCTTATTATATTTTCAGGATGACTTGAAATTAAGCTTAACCCATATTAATAAGGAGCTAGAAAAAAAAGATGCTGTAATAAAAGAAATGGAAATAGATACTAAATTTAAAGAAAATCAAATTAAAACTTTGAGAGAAGACCAAAAAATTTTAGAAAATAGAATAGATAGATTAGTTAAAAATGAAATATTTAATCAAAATTACATTGAAACACTTACCAATACAATACAGGAAAACCAATCTAGCCAACAAAAGAAGCAACTAGAAGTTAGTATTTTTTAAAAATAAATAATATGTTTTACAATAATTGAATATTAATATTTTTTTAATTATTCTTAAATGCATTGTATTACAATTTATATATTATGTATATTTATAGTATAATTTATATATAAATATTTTTTTACTAATATGTTCAACATATTATATATTAACAATAGAAGATAAAAATATTGAGGTATACAGAAAATTGTTATTTGTATCTTCTTGCACTAATTATTTTACATTAACTTTAGATCACTAAATTAAATGATTTGAACAACTATCTTAAAAATGTGCTTTCAACAAATGCATCCGAATTGGATGAAAAAGAAGACATTTATCAAAATATAATAAAAAGCTTAGATTCAAAAAATGTAAAACTCAATGAAGAAAATATTAGCTTACAGGTAAATTTTTTAAAATTAAACCTTATATATAAGTATAATTAAAAATCATGTAGCTGTATTTCTTAATAGTATTTATTTATTTGTTAAGCTTGAAACTGCAAGTAAAATGTCTGAAATGAAGATATTAAAAGATAAAATACATGACTTTCAGTCTAAAGAACAGGTATAATGTTTATCAGTAAACACCTATCTTCACTACATATAGGGATGGCAAATATTGACACAATATCGATATTAAACAGTATTATATTTTGTTTATAGCTTTTCAAATATTATTTATAGAGCTCGGTTTAATATTGAGATATCAGTATTGCTAACAAAAATATCAATATTTAAGGAGAAACTATTTTAATCCTATATCATTTACACCATTATAACATGTTGGTTAGAAAAATTTAAAATCATATTTTTTAATGAACATTAATAATAGGAATTTTAATAATAATAATAATAAATTTTTACCTATTCAAAACGCACTTACAATGTGCAATTTTTATAGGATTTTTAAGTCTGGGTGTTAGGTCCGACTGTAGTTATCAACATATACGTGGACGGTCGTTGACCACCACTTTTAATTAAGTCTGTCGGCGACGTGCCTGCTTAGCATAGAGTTGTAATTTAAACGAATAAAAATTGATCTGTTAACTTTTATAGTGTTACTTAAAATTTAAAAATAATAAAACCCCAAAAATCTGTTCAACTAGAAAAATGACCTACAGTCCACAACATGGTCCTTCGGACACGGATTTTTGGTTAATAATTAACGAAAAATTTTAATTTTAAGTGCAAAAATAATAAATACGTAAAATAGTGCAACGTGCCATTTGGATTACCAAAAGTTTACCCTTTCAAGAAAATGGATAAAATTCAAAAAGCCAGTCGCAAGGTAGAAAAATTTAAATATATTATTTTTATTAATAAATTTATTCCAAAATTTCCTAAAAGAAATAAAAGAATATATTGTAAGTTTTTAAATAGTATTGTAAGGTCATTTTTTTATATTGATTTTTACCCGGTTAATAGTTATGTTTATTAGGTGAGAATAGTAATAAATCGGCGCGTATACTTTACGCGGAAAGTATATATATTTATAGGTGCGTTTAAAAGGTTATTATAACACCTCGTATGTGGGGATAGGATACTGTAGTTAATTATAATAACAGAGTAGAAGTTACATTGCTGAATATCAGCTGTTAATAGTATTAAACTTCACAGCGCGTTCTCACTTACCTTCGACATGAGGGAAACGAGCATTACTCTTGCGCAGCGCAGAGGACAATTAAAAACATCTTTAGTAAAATTCGAAAAATATTTGAGTAGCGGAAAGGTCTCAATAGAGCAAATACCATTTCGGATAGAAAAAATAGAGGCTGTCTGGTCAGAGTTCGAAGTTATTCAAGGAGCTATAGAGCTCGAAGAAGAGGTAAACATGGAGAAACAAGATATATATATAGAGAGGAATGTGAAGAATTATTTTTTAAAACATTAGCCAAATCAAATAAATTAATCGGTAGAGTAAGTTTGTCAAAGGTCGAAAATAGAGATATCAAAGAAAATCAATATAGTTGTCAGCAAAGTTCTTGTGGTCAAACAAATAAATGTATTTCTCACGTTAAATTAGCTCCTATAAGTATTCCAGTATTTACTGTCGAATACAGTCAATGGATACCTTTTTATGATTTATTTTCTAAACTTAAACATGTTAATGCGGATCTATCGGATATTCAGAAATTTTGCTATTTGCGCTCATCTTTATCAGGAGAGGATGCAAATATTATTAAAAGTTTAGAAACAACAGCGAATAATTATGAAATCGCGTGGATAATGTTAAAAGAGAGATATGACAATAATAAGTTAATAATTCAAACCCACGTGAAAGCTATTTTTGAGCTAGGAATGGTGCATCAAGAGTCTGCGGGTAAAATAAGAGAATTTTTGAATTCTTTAGTCTGTCGTATTAGTGCATTAAAATTGTTGGAAGAAAAACCTGAAGAATGGGAGCCGATGTTAATGCATTTAATTTGTACTAAGCTTGATAGAAATACGCTAAGTAGATGGGAAGCAGAATCACCCCAAGATAAAATAGCACGTGTATCCGAATTTATTGCATTTTTGGAAAATAGTGTAAAAGTATTAGAAGCGGTAGAAGCGTTATTGTTTAAAGTGTTCAAAACCACACAATGTATTTGACACGGCCCGTAATAGCGCACTATTCATTTACCGTGAATCAGCACGTTATCCGGTCGTGATTATCAGCTGTCCACCGTCGCACTCATTAGTGTTGACGATAACACAAGTTTGTCTTATCCGGCGGTCGGTAGATAGGACAGGTCAGGGGGTTTAGCACCGCGAGACACGTCGGCGACTATGTAAACTAGTTCACCTGTGACTTACATCCGCCGTATGTGCCGTGTGATCTTTTCATCAGCGCATTGTCGATTTTTTGTATTTCGCACCTCTGCCACCAGTTTTGTAATATTATATATAAATTAAAATAAAAGTTAATCGACCAGTTAACGGTGTTACATAATTTATTTTATTTATAACACCTTTATACTGTGTCATATTGTTGCATTTAAATACAACTCTAAATCAAGAAATAAAAGTAGATAATAATACTCCAAACGATTATTCAGTAGTCTCAGATAACGTATCAACGAGCGCTATAGCAGCTGCTCAATAACACGAACAAGTGTTGTTGTCAACAGTAGAAGTTTATGCAGGTAATGTTAAAGGTAGAAAAGAAAGATGTAGAATTTTGCTGGATTCTGGTTCACAGTTTAACTTTATAAGTGAATATATGGTACAATTATTAAGGTTGCGTAAATCGTGAGTACACCACAATGTCATTGGCATAGGAGGTACTAAAAAAAATATTACTTCAGCGGTTACAGTAGTAATTACATCGAGCATTAGTTAATTCAAAATAGAAGTACAATGTTTGGTTGTTCCTAAGATAACAGGATTTATTACGTCGAATAATATAAAAAAGTAAATGTTTTATTCCGGAAGGTATTCAATTAGCGGATCCGTCTTTCACAGTACCGCAAAAAATTGACTTATTACTCGGAGCAGGTCACTTTTTTGATGTTTTATGCGCGGGTAAAATTAAACCGTCCGAGGAGGGACCAATATTTCAACAAACGCAGTTAGGTTGGGTAATTGCAGGAGTAGTAAATCCGGGCTGTAGTCAAGCGTATCATTCTATTAGTTATTCGGCAGTGATTGATCACGCAAATCGATTAGAAAATATGTTATCTAAATTTTGGTGTTTGGAAGAAGTTGGAACAGCCGCGCATCTAACGTTAGGAGATAAAAAATGTAAAGAGTTTTTCGAAAATACGGTTAAGCGAGACGATGTCGGTAGATTTATGGTTTATTTACCTTTTAAAGAAGGGGAAAATTATAAATTAGGCGAATCATACGAGATAGCAAAAAAGAGATTTTTAAATATGGAAAGAAAGTTGCAAAAAAACGAAAAGTTAAAAGAGGAATATAGTAAATTTATGAAAGAATACGAAATATTGGGTCATATGCAGAAAATTATTGAAAAGAAACCCATAGTTGGGGACCATATATGTTACTTGCCGCACCACGCTGTATATAATTATATAGCACAACAACACGACTTCGTGTGGTATTCGATGCGTCGTGTAAAATGTCATCTGGTAAGTCACTGAATTACGTACTATTAAAAGGTCCTGTCTTACAAGACGATATGATTTTTATTTTAATATACGTTTTAGAATACATAGAGTTGCTTTAACTGTAGATATAAAAAAAATGTATCGACAAATTAATTTAGTTCCTGAACATTGTGATTACCAAAGAATATTATGGAGAGAAAATCCAACAATGCCCATAGGAACTTATAAATTAACAACAGTCACATATAGTATGAGTCCTTCGTCGTTTTTAGCAACTGCTTGTTTACGTACTTTAGCAAGTCAGGAAGAAAATTATTATCCATCAGCTTGTTCTGAAATAAAAAATAAGTTTTTCATGGACGACTATTTAGGAGGCACAGATACTATCGAATCAGCTGTTCAGTTACGCGATTATCTTATCTGTATATTTCAACGAGCCAGTATGTCGCTGTATAAGTGGTTATCTAATAAAAATACAGTTGTAAACGACACGGTTTAAAATAAAAATAACGAACGTGCATTTGAATCAACGATAACAAAAACACTTGGTCTAACGTGGGACCCCGCTAATGATATGTTTATATTTAAAATAAATGTAAACATTTACCCGGAAAATGATTTAACTTANTTTATATTTAAAATAAATGTAAACATTTACCCGGAAAGTGATTTAACTTAAAGGAAAATATTATCTGAGATAGCCAGTATTTATTATCCGTTGGTCTTTTAGGACTTGTAATAATAAGAGCCAAACTCTTCATTCAAAGTTTATGGAACATAAAATTAGCGTGGGATGAAGTATTAACTGATAATATAAGTGAAAACTGGTTAAATTATCGCGAGAGCTTGTTAACTTTGAATAATTTAAAAATGTTGCGAAAAATAACGTGTGAAAAAGATATTTCGTCAATAGAAATACACGGTTTTTCGGAAGCATCAGAAAAGGCATATGGTGGATATATATACTTACAATGCACCGATATAGATGGTAAACATAGTTTATTTGTGGGAAATCAAAGGTAGCTCCATTTAAAGTAATTTCTATACCCAGATTAGAACTATGCGCAGCGTTATTACTCGCACGGTTATCTTATAACGTAATGGAAAAGTTAAAATTAAATATTATAAAAAAGTACCTTTGGACGAACTCAAATATAGTTTTGGCGTGGGTATCTTCTATCCACAAATTGGAAGACATTCGTTGCTCACTGAGTTGGTGAAATTCAGAATTTATCTTGTCCATCAGAATGGGCTCATGTACGATCTCAGGATAATCCAGCCGACTTGCTTTCTAGAGGATGTGAAGCGAAGTTGATAAATGAGATGTAGTTATGGTGGCAAGGACCGTCTTGATTGAGTAAGGATAAAACGGAATGACCAAGTCAAAATAATGGAGTATTAGAAATTTCAAGCAATATGTTGGAAAGAAAAAGTACAACTAAATTTATTATTAATGTAATAGAAAAAGCTAATTTGTTAGACAAATTTTCATCTTTAAATAAAGATTTACTTATTATGGTTTATTGTTTAAGATTTATAGGGGAGGCATTTTTAACATACAAGGAATTAAATACTATTTTAATAAGGACAAAAGCTTGCTTAAATTCTCGACCATTGACTACTCTTTCCCCGGATTCATTGGATCCTCTATTCCTTACACCATCACATTTTTTAATTGGAGAGTAGCTTATGTCTGTGTCAGAAGAGGACGAAACCGGTGTTCAAACCAATCGGTTAGATCGATGGCGACATTTTTCCCAAATGTTGTGGAAAAGATGGAGACACGAATATTTAGCTCGATTACAGGAACGGGTGAAGTGGTCCACTGCCAAGGGTCCTAATATTAACGTTGGCACTATAGTTTTGTTACGCGATAAAAATGTAGCATCATTTAATAGAAAGTTGAAACAATGAGTTAAATTGCTTCAATGATTCATATTGTTAAAATTAAATATTTTTTGATTATTTATTTGTTAATTTAGTTATATTTATTTTTTGTAGATAAATTATGAGAGTCAATGTGTGTTTTTTAGATAATTATTGTTAAATCTATTTGATAAGTCTTATTCCTTTGGTTTATTTGTAGTATTTTATTTTTTTTTGTTTTATTTATTTGATTTGTTTAATAATCATTAATTTAAAACAGTGTTTTAAGGCGCTCGCTATGTTAGGTCCGACTATAGTTATCCACATGTACGTGAACGGTCGTTGACCACCACTTTTAATTAAGTCAGTCGGCGGCGTGCCTTCTTTGCATAGAGTTGTAATTTAAACGAATAAAAATTGGTATATTAACCTTCATAGTGTTACTTAAAATTTAAAAATAATAAAACCCCAAAAATCTGTTCAACCAGAAAAATGACATACAGTCACAACACTGGGCATCACTCATATTGATATGAAATTGATATTTATTCTTGAATAAATAATGAACAATAATGATAAGTTTATATATCTTTCTATTTCCCGAATTTAACATGCTACAAAGGGTTTAATTTTTTTTATATAACCTCATAACTTAAATTTATTTAATCTATTATTGGAGACTTATATGACTTGTACTTTATAATTTAATTTCAAATAATTAAAATAGAATTATTTAAATTAAAAAAAAGTAATATTTAAACAAAAATAAGTAGACAAATTAATTGAAAAAATAAATCAAAATAATAAATATTTAATACTTTTTATAAAATAAAAATATAACCATTTATAAATTTTTTTTTATAATATTTAAGACTTTTGAAAACCAATCTGCTTCACTTAAAGAACTTATTAAGACAAGCTTAAATAAATGTTTTACCGTCAATCTTTTTCTTGCTTTAGATATTGNTACCGTCAATCTTTTTCTTGCTTTAGATATTCTTTGACCAGTTTTTTAAAAACAAACGTTCTGATGGAACAGAGGTTGTGACAATACTTAATTTTTGACGAGCAATGTAATATAATTTTGGGTATAAGAACTTTATGTTTTTGACTTAATGTAGCTAGAGGAAAGTCATTAAATATTTCTAGATTCTTTAAACGCTTGTCAAGTTCAAATATATACTTTTTTAATTCAATACCAATTAAAAATGTAGTTTGATAATTATTCGCCACACTATTGATACAATTAATCAATGGTAAAATTGTACTTATTATGGTATATTTTTTAACAGAGATTTTTTTTGTCAAGTCCTTAAGTGGTTGCATCAAATTTTTAACTTCTTTGATAATCAATATTTCTCTAGTTATTATTAAACCAGGTTCATTTGGCCTTTCTAATAAAATAGTAGAAATAACTCGATACAAATG
>NW_026099652.1:24913-42853 GCF_025091365.1 Daktulosphaira vitifoliae | reverse complement strand
TAAATAAAAATAAAAGTGTACTTTTCACAAGTCAGATCAATTTTATAGGTTTGTGCACAATTTTAAAAGTGATAGATGGTATTTTCAAAAATAAGTGTACTACCATCCATTGTTCTTTTATATTACATATTAAAATAAAAATAAAGTATTTATACATAAAACAATTTAATGAGTAACAATCTAATTATTAAACAAGAAAACCGGCTGAGTGGATGAAAGAAATTAGTTGCATTATATCAGTATTGTACACTATTTAAAATAATGCTTACCTGTAGTCTACAANAAGAAAACCGGCTGAGTGGATGAAAGAAATTAGTTGCATTATATCAGTATTGTACACTATTTAAAATAATGCTTACCTGTAGTACCTGTTCTTTTTAGGATATTTATTTTTCAATATAAATAATATTTAGTAGTTTTTTTTCAGTTCAATAAAATAAGCTAAAAAAATGACTTATATACATTTTTAAAGAGAAAATACAAGTGTTTAATATGTTCCATAAAATTGATTATTATTATTTTTAATTTACAAAAAATGATTAGGCATGACATTTTATATTAAAAATATGTTAAAGACATATAAAATTAATAAAAAGACTGTCTTATATAACTTCGAAAGTTATCATAGGTCCAATTGGACATTTTCTCAAAGTCGCTGTATTCAGTTATAATCAAACTGTTAATTTGGTTCAACACATTTATAATACTTTGTTTTTCTTTTGGCATACTGTGGAAATTATACTTTTCATTGCAATTGTGTGATGGGGGAAAATCCATAAGTAAAATTTCATGTACATCTTTTGATGATATAAAATCTTTCGGTACTTCTTCGTACGTAAGATCTAGTTGTCTTTTTTGCGGGCCGGTTGAAATTTGTTTAATGTAGTATGATCTTAGATTATTCAATGACTCTAAATCCATGTTAAATTGATAACAATTTTCATAAGTGCCTAATCCATTATGAGTACTATGATTTATGATAATTTTAGCAGCGTTTAATATTTTCAAAGCTTTTTTAAGAAGATCTGCAAGATTTTTATCATAATCCACTTTTAAAGCATCGTAGCCGTAAACAGTTATTAATAAAATATATTTACATGTATGATTATTCATTCGATTTTGNGTTATTAATAAAATATATTTACTTGTGTGATCATTCATTAGTCTTCTCGTTTCATCATAATCTTTACCCTTTACGTAATTCCATAATGTAAATCCTTTTAATTTGTTAAAACGCTTCTCTTCCAATTGTTTATGATCCAATCCGTTGACAGAAGTGCAATCGCTCATCTCAAAAAGTATTTCAATGATCAATATAATAGAAATTTGCATCTTCATTTTTAATTATGAAATAGATTTAGTCTAATCGTCGAAAAATTAAGTACAAAGTTAATAATTTACTA
This sequence comes from Daktulosphaira vitifoliae, assembly GCF_025091365.1. Lineage (NCBI taxonomy): Eukaryota > Metazoa > Arthropoda > Insecta > Hemiptera > Phylloxeridae > Daktulosphaira > Daktulosphaira vitifoliae. The sequence continues at coordinate 41,450 of NW_026099652.1, read as the reverse complement.
CTTCTTTTAATACTAAAATTACATTTGCTGAATATTTATATCACATGAAAATTATTTAGTATATTGTTTGATTAAAATTTTTAGCATTTAAATAAATAAAATGTACATAAAATAAATCACAATGATTTGTGGCTTTTGGAAAAAATATATTTTGATATTAATTGAATTTGAATTAATTTACAATTATATGTCTATAATTATATATTAAAAATTCAACTATGCAAAATTATGAAAATACTAAGTAAAAAAATAATTGTAAAATATTATTAATACTATATTTATCTAACTTGTTGAAATTGTTAAAATTATTTATTCCTCAATACTTCATTTAAACATTTTTTATTTCTTAATTTTTTTATTATTAGAAATAAATAAAATATGAATGATATTATCATATATTTCTTGTGTATTGAGTTGGTACACAGAAGTACAATTTCTTTTATGAAGTTTTCATAGAACATACTAGATATAGTAAATTTATGTTGATAGAATATTTATGAATATCTGACTTAAAATAGAAAGAACAGGAATGTTATTTTTCTATAAAAAATATTCCATCATGGTCAGAACTTATAAGATTTCCGTTAAAATTTTTTATTTTAGTATTTTTCAAATAACTTTTATAAAATATCGAGATTTTGGTTAGGACTGGATTTATATTGATACTATAATTATTTGTCCTTTTATTGGTTATCTATTATGGTATTATAGTTAACCCAAAAATTTACCAATGATGGAAAATTACTTAACGATTTACAATTTTCAAATTGATTTTTAATTAAGGTTTATTAATTTATAATTTTAGTTTCCCGAAATTATTCTGTAAAAATTATTCGCGAGGATGAGAAATAATTTTTAAACTCTCACGGATCGTTTAAAAGTGCTAGAAANACTCTCACGGATCGTTTAAAAGTGCTAGAAATGTTTGTGAAAAATTTTCTTTGCCGCCATCAATTTTTTATTTAAAATCTTAAATTTTTAACAAGCTTTTTTATAGGCATTTCAGAAGTACACAGAATGTTTCGCTGAAATTCGTTAGTTTATGAAAGTGTTTTTTTTTTGTTTTATGTCCATGCACATAGTTTTTAATTGGTGGCTGTTGTATAAACACATCACAATTTTGTTTATATTTTGTATTGACTTACAAATTACTCAAATAACATGGTAGTACAAATTTTTATTTGTATTATTGCGAAGTTTTCTTTTGCATACCTGTTGCGTGAAATAATAATTAGATAGCTATTATTAAGTATATTATTTTAAATACACATTTTTATTTTATTGTTTTATAGTCATATTATTATAAAGACATTAAGATATTGACACGGTACCGCTTCGTTTTTTGATACACGTAGACCCATGACCCGCGCCACCTTTTCAAACCATCGTCCCACTATGCATATATAGTAGTTTGATTGACTAACACTGCGTGCCATACGCCATGGTGCAAGTACCGCACGTCCGTCGACGACCCGCTAATGATTCAATCATCTCTGTGACACTGCCACGTATTTTACTTTATGTTCTCATCAGTTCCGTAGTAGTGTCATTAGCATTAATATTTTTTTTTTTTGTGTTAAATAAACGGCTCGACGCCTTACAGTTTATTTAAACTGACTGTTCTCGTTTATTGTGCTCGGCAAGTAAGTATTCTCTACTTTAACACAAGTGCATTGTCACAATATTATTATATTGAATATGTTTTTCTATTCATCTGTATCAATCTGTATCATCTATATTAGTTGAGTTTGTACAGTCGTACCGTAAGGTTGTGCTTATCTCTTGTTACTATTTTATTCTGTTGTTATTATTCGTAACTTGACTCTAATCTTGTGAGTAATGTAATTGATTTGATTATTAATAGTGGGAATATTAGACCGTCTAAAGTTATTCGTCTTGGTATTCATGGTAAAAATAATCCCCGTCCAATTAAGGCTGTTTTTAGCACACCAGCTGATGTGTTTGAAATATTTAAGTCAAAAAAAAAAAAAAATGTTATCATTACAACCACTTTCAACTATTGGTATCAGTTCGGATCGCACTCTTTATCAGGGAAAATATATGAAAAAACTTCGTGATGAACTAGAGTCTCGTAGATCAAGAAAGAAAAAGAAGTCTAATTCCGTTCCGGACTGTGTAAAGTACCATAACTCATCTTCTACTAATATTTTAGAAACAGCTCAATTATTTGCAAACTATTTTTAAAGTGTCTGTACCAATCTGCTCTTTAATGGACTTGATATTCTCCCTTCTGGTGGATCTGATAATTATTTGAATTTACACTCCTGGACTATCGATCTGAATGAAATTGTTGATTATTTATATTCTTTAAATACAACATTCTATTACATAAATTATCTTGTGTTGTTATTCATCGTACATTTTTTAATTGGTTATAATCTTACCCATGTTCTCGTACCCAGGTGGTTAAAATTAATAGTTTTATTTCTAATGATTTTTTGGTTACTTCTGGTGTACCACAAGGGTCGCACTTAGGTCCCTTCTTATTCATACTATTTATAAATGATTTACCATCTATTTTTGATTGCTCAGTTAATATTCTATTATTTGCTGATGATGTGAAATTATTTTCAGTTATTAAATTACCAAATGATGCAATAAAATTGAAGTCAAATTTAGATAAATTTGTTGAATGGAGTCACCTTCCATTAAATATAAATAAGTGTAGTGTGATTACGATTTCCCGAATAAATAATATAATCACTTATAATTTTTTGATTGATAGTAATGTTTGGTTTTATTTATAGAAGCACGATAAATTTTAAAAATACTAATGCCTTAAAAACTTTATATTTTTCCTTGGTTAGATNAAGAGTTTCCCCAGAGACTTAGGGATAATCTTTAATTTTAATTTGGATTTTTCCACCCATATTAACACCTTCATTAAAAAAGCTTTTAAGATGTTTGGTTTTATTTATAGAAGCACGATAAATTTTAAAAATACTAATGCCTTAAAAACTTTATATTTTTCCTTGGTTAGATTTCATCTTCAGTTGCTATTTGATACTCAAACAAGCAACATGTTTGTTTCGCTCTCGCTTCTGAGTTAAACGTGTAGTGTCTGTTATAAAAATTTGTTTATAAATTTGTTTATAAATTGTTCACAATGCATGCCGCGGACATTCGGACCACTGGTAAGTGTTTTAAACAAGCTAATTATTAAGTAGGTCGCAAGTGAGACAGATCATATTTCAACAAATGGAATTAACTATGGATAGCGACGGCAATTCACCGTATGCTAACGTAACTATCAGCTCAAGTATTTTACAACAAATGCAAGCTAATAATGAAATGTTAAAAAAACAAGTCGCGAAATTGCGAGAGAGCAATGACAAATTACAAAAAGAACTTTTTGAAATAAATCAAGGAGCCTTTAATGTAATTATGAGCTCACCTATAAAAACGATTCAATTAACAAAGGAAATTGCGAGTATTTCCGCCAAAATTCGTAAACCATCACCCATTACTTGTGAGAATATTAGCTAATGATGATATTAAGGTTTTAACGAATGACGAACATCAGTTTCGTCGAACAGTGAAAATTTTAGAAAAGCAAAATATTGAATACCATTGATACCAGTTTAAAACTGAAAAAACGTTTAAAGCTGTGATTAGAGGGTTACATCCTCAGACTGACATTTGTGTTATTAAAAGAGAGTTAGCCTACTTAGGTCACCTGGCTCATAATATTACAAATGTTCAAATAAAAAAGAAAAAAGATCAATATAACAAAAACAGTGATTGGATACACATTAGACTGCCATTATTTTTTGTAGAGTTAGAACCACAAACAAACAATAAAGACATTTTTCAGGTAGATAAACTGTGCCATCACAAGATTCAAGTGGAGCACCCGAGGAATAAAAAGAAAGAATTACCACAGTGTAAAAACTGTCAAGCTTTTAACCACACACAAAACTATTGCCACAAAACTCCAATATGTGTAAAATGTGATGAAAAACACAAATCCGAAGCTTGCATTAAGTCTAAAAAGACTAAAACAATATGTGCAAACTGTGGTGAAAATCATACAGCCAATTGGAAAAGCTGTTCGACTTATAAAGCAGCTGAAGCAAAAGCTAATCCAAAAAAGGTGACTGCAGTCCTTCGCATACAGTCAAAAGCGTATACAAATTTAAAAAGTGGTATTTCATACGCACAAGCAACCAAAACAAATACCGAGACAGAGGTCGAAACTAGAACAACATTACAAACTGAGCAATCACTTTGTGATGTACTATTAGCCTTGAATAGTGTTACTCAAACATTAGCCAAACTAACATTAGACGTTGATAAAATAATCAGTCTAAATCAACTAAAAAACAAAAAGTGACTAAGAAAAAAAAAATGAGCAATTCGTTAAGAATAATAACCTGGAATGCCAATGGGCTTGTTCAACGAAAAAAAGAACTAGAAACATTTTTATACAACGAAAAAATAGATATAGCTCTTATATCAGAAACTCATTTTACCAACCGTCAGAGAAGAAATTCAACGGTATGCCAGGGCACATGAAAATCGTCTGAAGACCCACGTCAACAAAGCTACTGCTCAACTGCTTGATCCACTACTCTGACCGATTAATTTGACCAGTGATAAGAGAATCTTCTGGCATGATGTGGAAATTATACTTCTCATTACTATGATGTGATAGAGGAAAATTTTTAAGTACATGCTTTGATGATATAAAATGTTCCGGTATAACTCCGTATGTAAGACCTAGTTGTGTTTGTTGATATCTGTCTGAAAGTTGTTTAATGCAGTATAAACTTAGTTCATTTAATGAATTTACATTTATGTCGAATTAATACTTATTTTTATTAGAAATGTCAAATCCATTATAATAATCTTGACCTATGATAACCAAAGGAGCATTTAATATTTTGAATGCTTTCTTAAGGAGATCTACAAGATTTTCATCATTTTCCAAATTTTAAGCTTCGTAGCCGTAAACAGTTATTAATAAAATATATTTACATGTATGATTATTCATTCGATCTGTTGTATTGTTATAATTTTTACCCTTCACGTATTTCTATAATTCAATTTTTTTTAATTTATTAAAACGCTTTTCTATTAAAAGTATATTACCCATTCTATTGACAGAAGTGTAATTACTTATCTCAAAAATTATTGAAATGATCAATATAATAGAAATTTTCATCTTCATTTTTAATTATAAAATAGATTTAGTCTGGTCATGAAAATTGTTAAATTTTTATTCATAAATCGTTTTCATTTCTATAATTATATATTAAAAATCCAACTATGCAAAGTTGTGAAAATACTAACATAATAAATAGAATCAGATCTTTATTTACTGATCACATTGGGCTGATTCACAACGTGGTGGTGTGTGTGTTAGAGACGGTATGGGTCGCCCTGAAGTAATGCCTAACGGCAGTTCCAGGGGGCCAAATGCAAATATCGTGTATAAATTTGATTTTGTAATAACTATAAGAAAGATGGTATAGAAGGGTAGAGTGTATATATGTAGAGGGGTTTATTAAGGTCTAACAGTTATTACTTAATCAATGTAGGTTAATATAGTTAGTGTATTAAAACTACTCTTACCTCATATTCACTGATGGTAATAGAATCTTGATTGTTAATTTATGGTTATTAAGAATGTTGTTAATTATTATATTCGGTATATTGATAAAAGAGAATCGTATTTGGTTAATAGAAGCTTATTTATTATTATAGAAAGTGTTAATTATTTTNGCAGTGGTGTATTGGGCCCACAGAAAAACTTGAAATAAAAGCTTTGCTTGGCCTCCTTTTTTTTAGTGGTGTTTTGAAAGACTTAGGACTTAACATTAGTGATATGTACTCAAATATTTTTGGCCCGCCACTATTTTGGTCTGTTATATCCAGAAGCAGATTTGAATTCCTGTTAAATACTTTAAGGTTTTATAGTAAAGTTACTATGAAGGAAAGTAAGCTGACACATATTGATTTGTACTTATAAATATTAGTCGAGGTTCAGTTTAAATAAAACCGTAATCTTAGTCTTAGCTTAATATAAATTCTAAGCCTTATCCAAATCCTTATCTTTATTGTAAGTTAAATTAAATAATGTAATTTAAATATTAAATTCATACATATCAATATTACTTTTACCTTCTTTCCCCTTAAGAAATTTTTGACATATTGTACAATTTTTATTTGAAAAAATAAAGAGATGGTAAAAATATTTAAAAATAAAATCGCCTTGATAACTCCCTATGATATGCTTCTAGTTAATAATTAAGTTTAGCCTTTGCAGAATAATATTTTTTAAATCCAAAAATATATTTCCTCAATTTTCAGTTTACTCCGTTCTGTTCAATACTTTGACATAATTTGTTTATAGAATAATTATTTTTTTCCAATTATGCAAATAAATAAGACTAATTGAGAAATATCTTACTTTTTTAAATTTAAAATTATAAGAGTGAAGTGATGTGTCGAAAACACAATAACGGTAGGTGACACAAATTTGGCTTTTTTTAGAACAGGTTGGGGCCGTTTATTCATTTGCTGGACTATATACCGTGGCCTATTGCACGCGGTGTTGGTCAATCAAACTACCAAGTACACGTAGTAGGGCGACAACTGACAAAGGTGTCACGAGGCTTTGTCAATCACATAGCGAGGGATCATCGTTATTGTGAGGTGAATCTAAACTTTTTAAAGTTTTTATATTAAATATTGTGTTAACTATTTCAACCTTGACAAGTTAACATAAAAATTATTATTAACGTTTTTATTTATAACTTAATAAGGTACATTAACTAAGAAAATAATTTTTTTTTAATTTTAAAGCCTGAGTGTTTTTGAAGCTATGTGCGTTTTGCCTCTGTATTTCATAACGCTAACTGAAATATTAATGATATAAGAGCAGAAAAGTGTGTCTGCTAGCTCCAGTTTTTTTTACTAAGAATAATTAAATATGGATTTCCATGGGAACCCATATTATATTTATATTTATTGGTTAAAAAAAATATTCATTATAACAATTTTTTGGAAAAAAAAACGTTTGCTTGATTTTCTACAATGTTTTTTTGCGAAACAGTGTAATCAAATATAAAGTTATTTTCGTAAAAAAACCGAAAAATATTATTTCTCTTATAGACGTTATAACTACTGTTATAATATATTAATTTTATGTTGAATATCATGTATTTGAAAATATCTTATTGAAATTATTTTTCACAGCTTTGCAAACATGCAAAACTTTAAGTGGATATAATTTTCTTCATCTGAGTCACGTAGTTATTATTGAATTTCATACTTTGGTAGAATAATATTTCAAATATTTTTAGGAATATTTTTTTAATCATTATTTTAAATCTAAAAATTATTTCACATTTTGTTTATTAAATAAAATATATTACTTATCCTCAAAATTATTTTTTTTCGCAAAGCAAACCATTCATTTAACGATTGTTTCAATTAATTCTAATTATTAATTAGAATTAATTTGTAACATGATTAGTAAGTTATATATTAAAATAATATCAAATACTTATAATGTAAAAATTATATTTTATTGAAATTATTTTCAATTCAAAATCCTTCAAAATCATCTAATATTAGAGACAANTCGACATAATTTGTACTTAAAATAATACCAAATATTTATAATGTAAAAATTATATTTTATTGAAATTATTTTCAATATAAAATCCTTCAAAATCATCTAATATTAGAGACAATATACATTGCATGATTTCGATTCATTTAGATATCTTTTAAGTATTAAAACAACATTCCAGCATATTCAGAAAAATATTCTGACCAAGTATAAAATTAATTTAAACTGTACGTATAAAAATAGTTGACAGAAAAAAACCACCTTAAACAATATCACTCTAACAGGACATAATCACTATGTATATAGTATACATTGCATGATTTAGATTCATTTATATATCTTTTAAGTTTTAAAACAATATTCCAGCATATTCAGAAAAGTATTCTGACCAAGTGTGGTAAATTTAAACTTTGAAAGAACATTGTTTGAATTATAAAATTGTAAATAATCAGAATTTTTCATATAAAAAGATAATTTATTAAAAATTACATTTATAATTATATTTTCATATCATCGTAAAAAAACACATAACAACTTATCTGTATATAATTGATCTTATGTCATTTTTGGTTTATGAATGATGTTTGATACACATCAGTCAAATATGCTGTCAAGAAATTGTGTTATGATTATTCATGTTATCGTTGTGTTACATCGAATTGCTGTCGGTCTTCTCTCTATGTCTGCATTATCGCCTCCATCTTAACGCTTCGTCTGCAATAATAGGCCAGTCAACGAAGGAAAAATGGCGGAAAAAATTGCCAACCAATTTTTTTTTTTTTTTTTAACTGAATTAAGATATATATAATGACATACTAAAAGTCCTCATCGATTGGACTAGAGATTTTTTTTTTTACAGCCTCGCAAAAGTTCAAAAATATGAGCTTTTTTAATTTTTTCAAAAAATATTGAATTTACAAAAAATAGTTTCGTACAAAAGTTGTTTAAAAGATAATTTTAGACAAAAAAGATATCTTATATTTTTTCATTTAAACAAAAATTTTTCGAGTTACATTACATTTAATATGAGTACTAAAATTTATTTTCCAATTTTTTTCATTTTACGGTTACTTTTTATCATGTTATACTTACAGCTTCCGATTCTACTCTCCTCATAACATGACTAAACAATCTAAGTCTATTTTCTGTCATCTTATCCACGATTGACGCAACACCTATACTTCCTCTTATATGCTCGTTCCTTATCCTATCTTCTCTAGTCACTCCACTCATCCAACTAAGCATTCTCATCTCTGCTACACTTATTCTCTGCTCTACTTTCTTATCAACCGCCCAACACTATGAACCATACATCATAGCTGGCCTCACAATTTCATACTAAATTTAAAAACTATAATTAGTATTTATTCATATATTATATTTTAAAATCAAAGAACTACTAATCAGGATATAATTAAAGAAATAAAAGTTGATGTTGCTTTTAGAATATTTCACCAATTTCTCTAAAGGAAACACTATCTACAGATTTGCATCGAAGCGTTTCTTATGNATGTTGCTTTTAGAATAATCCACCAATTTCTCTAAATGAAACACTATCTACAGTTTTGCATCGAAGCGTTTCGTATGATAGTGATTTTAATCACTGACAGATATCATCTATACTTGTCCCATCTATGCCTCGTCCACACTGTGCCTCGACCCCACAGTGCTACCGTTTTTTATATATAGCACAAGTTTATATTTTTCCTACAATAATGAACATAATTGAATAGATTTAAATATTTACATAATTGTGTAAAAAATTACATTTTTTTTTCAACTTTTTTATTTTATTTCTAAACTGAATATGAAATTCAATTTAATGAATATCTTTACAATACGTTAATTATTTATAAAACAATAATAAAATAATATATTCGTATATAATTAGATTTAATTATCAACAATTAGAAATAGATATTTATATTTATATGATTTTAATCAATTAAAGTAGATAATATAAAATGTATAGAACAAAATTCTTTAAGATAAACTGCAAATAAAGTAAAATCATGCAAAATCATAAAGTAATAAAAGAAATAATTTTGTAAGCATTCGAATGTTGCTTACATTAATATGTTGTATACCAGAGATTATTTTGTTGTTGCGTTATTCCAAATTTGACATGTGTATTCCTAAAACATTGTATATGAGTTAAATTAACAAAATATTTAATTTTTTTATATTTTATATCATAACGTATTTTTGTCAACTGACCAATTAAAGTTTTTATTTAGACAACATAAATTTTTAGCTACTTTTGCTAGTCATATCGAATCTGTTAATTATTGAAAAATATTGAGGCAAATAAGTATAATTGAACACAGACATATGANAATAAACATAATTGAACACAGACATATGAAATCCATGTTAAATGGTTTAAATTTTCAATTTCTAAAAAATACAAAATATTTTAAATCAAGCGTTATTGTTTCAAATAAATTACAATTAGCTGAAAATTTCTTAATAAAAATTCAATCGCCAGACACTAATAAAAAACACAATTATACGTTTCTCTAAAAAAAATATAAAGTAAATCTGTGTAGATTTATTATTGATCAATTTAAACGGAGTTTACCCAACTATGTGCGAACTGTTTTGTGGTACTTGATAGTAGTCGCAAGTACTTTAAAACAATGTGGTTTTACACGTTTAATCATAAAAGTTTGATTAAAAAACCTAGGCCGCCGTTCAAGGCGAGGTTGTCTTATGGAGGCGTACACGTCAACCAGCCACACCAAGTCTGGATATTCTTGAATGTTACACAAATCGATCTCCAGATCAGCATGTCTGAAGTACTGACAATCAATGTTGTCTCGTATTTTGGTTCGACTATGAGCAAATACATCAGGTCCTGAATACTTATAAATTTCCTGATACTGTCCCGACTTGTAGAAAAGTGTCCACAGATTTTCAGGAAAATGGATCATGGTAGTCAAGTAGTTGCCGACAAAACGTAACACACGGTCCTTGTCTCGAGGATCAATCAAAGGTTTACGCTTTTTGGATGACGTCTTATTCTTTATAATTTCCATGTTAATGGCAAACATAACAATGATAAAATGAATAATGACATTAGTAATGATATCCACATTAAAACGCATCACAAGTTCAAATATGATGAATAATACAGCCATCGTTTGACGTACAACTTTGTGGGCCATTATTTGAATGATTGATATAAGAGAAACAATGCGAAACGAAATATTAGCTTACTTAAGTACAGCAGAGAACGTAGTGTGGAGAGTTGGCTATGAAAGTGAAAAGTAAAGGTTGTAAATTGTAGTTATTTATTCATCTTAACCATAGTAACGTATCTAGTAAAATCAAAAACTTTATAAATTAAAGTAATAAAAAAATTAGAAGAGTTACTGTCTTTTATTATAGATTTCATTTTAAAATAATAATAAAAAATAATTTTTAGTGACACGGATAGGCGATTTTGATATACGATGTTTTTATTTTTTTAATAATATCAAGAATATTTTCGTTCATTATTTTAAATATAACAACAGCTAGACTACCCGGCTTTTGGTTGACTAAATTTGAGTAAATAACTTATAGTCTCAGAAATAGTCGAGAATAACAAATTANAATAACTTATAGTCTCAGAAATTGTCGAGAATAACAAATTATTGAAAAGTGAAATTATTTGGTTGAAAAAGTCCACAGATCTAAAAATTAAATTTTAATTGAAATATATTAAACAATTTTAGAGTTATTACACTAACATCTTGACTGTACGATAAAATCCCAAATAGTCATTGAAATACTTTATTTTTTTTAACTTTTTGGTTTGATTTTCTGAAAATAAAAGTATCTATCCCTGTTCGGATTTTAAACATCAAAGAATTTTGGTGTCAAGTAGCGATTTTTTAAGTTCTGTTTCAATTTTTTTTACTTACAAAATTAATTTTTTCAACTTAACATTTGAAAGTGTTCCTGATTTGTTATTTGCGTGCTCTAAATAATAGTAATAAAAATATGACTAAAAAAAGGCAGGAATTGTTTTTAATTTTAAATAAAATAAATTTTACATTGTTTTTAATTTATATTAATTTTAAAAATTATTTATAACTTATTTGTTATTAGTATTTAGGTATAAATTATTTTTTCTTAATAGCTTAAAAGTTGAAAAATTAAATCAGCTTATGTTCACATCATTATTTTATTAGCTTCGATGTGAAGCTGAGAAGATATTGATTTTACTATTTAATATAGGTCATTATTTTGTAAAACTGAAAACAAAGCATTTTTGTAATGTTTGGTTTAACTATGCATTTCTTGATCTATTATTACAAAAATATAATGTAGTCTATTATTTGTAAACTTAGAAGTAGAACACTTATGTAATGCTTAGATTAATTGTAATTCCATGAATTATTGTTACTAGATTAGGAAGTAAATATTTATAAACCTTTTTGAAAATGATTACTATATGAATTTTATAAAAAGACAAACAAAATATTTTAGTATATAAGATGAAATGGTATGAATTGAAAAGGGGAGAAAGAGAAGACCTCGGGAGTACCGAAGGTAATCTCTTTCCGTGTGGTACGTTTGTGACTTTAAGTTTTCTTTTTGTGTATTATTTATTTATTCTGTTTTAAGTGTATCAATATTTTATATATTTTATTTTGATTGATTATATCTTTATTAACTACATTTTGCGTTATTATTGAACTACTATAACTATAAGTTAGAACAAAAAGATTGTTCCATATATAAATATAATAACTATGATGTGTTTTTTTTTGTCTGTTACAACTTTTTCTCAGCTCTCACCGAACCGATTTCTTTCAATGATACGTCAAAAGATCACAAATCGTATCTAGTCGAAGACATTACCCTTAAAAATTGAAAAAAATTCCCTCGTTCCCCGCAAATGGGGGAAATATCCAAAAAAATTACAAATTTAAAAATCGCTAATTTTCGAAATTTTTTCACTTTTTTTTCTTAAAACTTCCATAACTTTTTGAAAAATCAACAAATCAACATAATTTTTTTTTATACTAAAACCTTAGATATTTAGATATCATTTGATATCATTTTTTTGAAAATCTATCACTTAACTTGCTCATTGGGGGGGATTTAAAATGGCAACTTTTTTACAAAAATTAACTTTTTCAACTTAATTTTTGAAAATGTTCCGGAAATACTGCGTCCTTTAAACATATATCAAATTAAAGCTTATTTTATGTACTATAAAATGAAAAAAAAAAATTTGTCCCGACACTTTTTCTTCTACATTTAAACGGCTGCCGTAGTTAAAAAAACACTATTTTTGTGTTAAAATTTTCGATTTTCGATTTTAAATTTTCAACTTAAAAATGCTATAACTTTTTGAAAAATGTATATATCAGCACAAATTTTTTTTTTCTAAATACATTATAAGTACATCTTTCATTTGACATACTTTTTATTAAAATTGGACAATTTCCCCTTATATAGGGGGCGTTCAAAACTTAAAATATTGTAAAAAACATAGATCTTTTTCAACTGAACTTTTGAAAATGTTCCGGAAATACTGCGTCCTTTAAACATATATGAAATTAAAGCTTATTTCATGTAATATAAAAAAAAAAAAAAAATTTGTCCCGACGACCTATCTTCTATGCGCAAAAGGCTACCGTATTCAAAAATATGCTATTTTAACAAATAATTCTAGGTTTTGTATTTTATTTTATTTTAAAATATNTTTAACAAATTTTTTTTTTATAAATTAAACACTATCTACAGATTTGCATCGAAGCGTTTTATATGATAGTGATTTTAATTATATATATTTTAATCAGTCAGATATCATCTATACTGGACCCAACTATGCCACGACCCCACTGTGCCGCCACTCAACTGTGCTGGGGGTTTTTTTTTTATAGATATCTTAGATATTTACCTATCATTTTATATTTTTGTGAACATTGGACACTTTAACAGCCCACAGAAAGGGTTTAAAAATGGTAACTTTTTTACAAAAAATTAACTTTTTCAACTTAAATTTTGAAAATGTTCCGGCAGTCTTTCCGGAAAGACTGACACTTTTATATATATATTAAATTAACCACGGGGTCCACTTATGCAGAATGGTCAAAACCAAGAATCGGAAGCTACCCGACGTCTGCCCAAATATCGTCCCTATCTCCTTAAATGAGTTTTAATTACCTGAAGGAGACACAGGCAATCGTGTACCTTAGTTACAGGGAATAGATTATTAAATAAAATTAGACTATTGTTTTATGTCAACGACAAAGTAAAGTTATATTTTAGATGTTTAGTAACTATAAGTTATATGTAATGTACAATACGTCTGAACTGAATCCTAGTACAGTTGGTTAGTAGGTATATCCAAGTGAGACGGAGTTGGTTGGCTATGATGACAATTGGCGATAGATGGGTCGTTGAATAAAACAAGTAAAGTTATAAATAATATAAATAAGACGAAAGTAATAATATTGAAAACTATGTCTATAACGGCCACTCAAACACAACTGCCCTTTGTTAGTTCGACGTCAGTAGCTCCGGGCTACAGACGAGTAGAATTGTCACATCAGCATCTCCCACTATGCTAATTAATATGTATTACGAATTAAATAAATAGAAATAAAACGTGTGTAATATAAGTGGTAAGAACATAGTAATAAATATTCTTACATGTGAAAAATAATAAGTAACTATTTAACCAAATAAAATTGTTTTTCAAAACTAAATTCAAAACAGTTTCAACCTCATACAAAACATTAAGTGTTGTTTCAAATTTAATGTAACACATAAACAACACAATAAATCTTGTTCAATTATATTCATAGTATGATTTCCATAAAAAAAAACAAAATCTCAGATTCACCATTGTCTAAATAATGAAAAAATACGAGAAATTTTATATTAAAGCACGAGATAAAAAAAAATTGATAAACCTCAGAGATGCTATCTAAAAGTTTTGCTTATCTAATAATTTTACAAAAAATTATCAAATTACTAGGAGTATGGGGGAGAAATGTCTCTAACATGTATATAAGTTATAGGCTGAGTTAAAAGCCTAAAAGTTAAATATTTTTTTGAAAAAGTAAAAACTGTTATTAAAGGACTTAATATACAAGGTGATTTTTTTATCATAACTTATAAAATAAAAGTAATTTAAACATTATATTTTTTTTGGATATCTTTAAATACAAATTATTAGCTATATAATTCTATTATTAGCTAGCTACAATACTTTTTAAGTTCATCTATTATGCCTTGTAAGTGTGCCAACTTTGTTTTTTCAATTGGCATCACATTTATTGAGTTTAATAAAATATTTTATTTATGTTAGTAGTTGGCATAATTCATTTATTAGTCATAAAACTTTAAAGCTTCAAATTTAAAGTTAATATACAGGGTAATTGACTAACTATGCCTCACGAATTTTCTTTAAAAATATTAGTATTATCGTATATGTAATTATTTTATTTATTATAAATCTTTGTTGAGCTACTTGACAAGAAAAATGAAGATTCAATCTTCATCCCTGAACCCTTTAATCAATATCAACTTTAGTTTTTCAAATAGCAACCCATCCTTTTTTTTTTATTAATCTTGTTTATAATAAAAAAAAAAATTTTTCTCAAAAAAAAAAAATTAATTTTAATAAATTCTAAGCGAGATATTACTATTTAAAGTTTAGGGGATTTAACAAATTTAACAAACAGTAGTCAGGTAAATATAGTATCGTTAATATTTAGTGTACCGATAAGAACTATCCGTGTATTGTACCGCGACGTGAAAAACTTAGATATGCTTGCTTTGTTTTCATTATCTATGATTTCGCGTCTTACATTATAAGTAGTACGTCATAATAGATTATGGTTCATTTAAGACTGCGAAAAATCGTTTGTTTACATTTAGGATAACATTAATCTAACAAATGTGATAGTATTTGATTCNAGATTATGGTTCATTTAAGACTGCGAAAAATCGTTTGTTTACATTTAGGATAACATTAATCTAACAAATGTGATAGTATTTGATTCTTTGATTATGTATGATTTATTGTTATGTTGATTTTTCACCGCGCTGCCCCCCCTCCAACATTAGAATTGATATTAAATAGTTCGTTAAAAAAAAAAATTACGCAATATATAATTTTATTAAATTTATTATATTTTAAAATATAAAAATTTTAATATATTCATCAATATTATTTATTTAAGTAAGTGTTCAAAATGCCGGCCATCCATCTCTGAACACGCCTCTATGCGTTTTTGAATTTCATTAGAGGTAACTTTTTTAATAATATGTTTTGGTATCGACTTACATATTCTTACTATAATTTCTTTCATCTCTTCTTTATTATTAGGAGACTGCTGGCTCATTAACTCTTTAAGATGACCCCACAGGAAAAAATCCATACACGTTAAATCAGGAGTACGTGGTGGCCATGGAATATCACTTTTTGTACCCATCCAATTATCTCCATATGTTCGAAACAAATATTGTTGAACAATTTTTGAGTTATGAGCAGGAGCTCCGTCCTGCTGCCAAACAATATCCTTTCTTTTTTCCAATGAAATATTTTCCAAAAGAATTGGTAAATCATTTTTTAAAAATTATAAATATTTTGAACTATTTAAGTTGCCATCGAAAAAATAAGGACCTATCAACTGATCATCCAGTAATCCACACCATACATTCACAGACCATCTATTTTGAAAGTGGTGTTCATGTGTAATGTTTGGATTTTTATCAGACCAATAATGATGGTTGTGTCTGTTGATTAGGGGGTGATTTTCAAAACGACTTTCATCAGTCCACAGAATTTTGTTTAGAAAATTGGTGTCTTCATTAATTTTTGAAGACATGATTGCTAACCATGTTTTTCTTCGTTCAAAATCTGTGGGTTGTAAATTTTGTACAATAGTAAACTTAAAATTGTGGAATTTATTTATTTTTGCTATT
>NW_026099652.1:0-24894 GCF_025091365.1 Daktulosphaira vitifoliae | reverse complement strand
AAAAAAATTGAAAAAATTTCGAAAATTAGCGATTTTTAAATTTGTAATTTTTTTGGAGGTTTCCCCCATTTATGGGGAACGAGGGAAATTTTTTCAATTTTGAAGGGTAATGTCTTCGACTAGATACGATTTGTGATCTTTTGACGTATCGTTGAAAGAAATCCGTTCGGTGAGAGCTGAGAAAAAGTGGTAACAGACACAAAAAAAAAAAAAAAAAACACATCTTAGTAAAACCAATACCTTCTCAGCTTCGCATCGAAGCTNTAGTAAAACCAATACCTTCTCAGCTTCGCATCGAAGCTAAAATGCAAAACGTCCAAACCAGTGAACAATTTGTCAGTAATTTTTTTAGTTTGAGATGATTTTTATATCTTTATCAAATTAAAATTCTTCAAGACTAAATAAAAATAAAAGTGTACTTTTCACAAGTCAGATCAATTTTATAGGTTTGTGCACAATTTTAAAAGTGATAGATAGTATTTTCAAAAATGAGTGTACTACCACTCACTGTTCTTTTATATTACATATTAAAATAAAAATAAAGTATTTATACATTAAACAATTTAATGAGTAACAATCTAATTATTAAACAAGAAAACCGGCTGAGTGGATGAAAGAAATTAGTTGCATTATTATCATTAGATATCATATTACGGAAAATAAATCACAAAATCGAATTATTGTATACTATTTAAAATAATGCTTACCTGTAGGATACAAACATCTTTCTAGGATATTTATTTTTCAATATAAATAATATTTATTAGTTTTTTTTCAGTTCAATAAAATAAGCTAAAAAATGACTTATACACATTTTTAAAAAGCAAATACAAGTGTTTATAATTTTCCATAAAATTGTTTATTATTATTTTTAATTTACAAAAAATGATTGAGCATGACATTTGATATTAAAAATATAATATGTTAAAGACATATAAAATTAATAATAAGACTGTTTTATATAACTTTGAAATTGTTGAATGGTCCAATTGGACATTTCCTCAAAGTCGCTGTATTCAGTTATAATCAAACTGTTAATTTTTTTAAAGAATTTTATAATACTTTCTTTTTCTTTTGGCATCCTATGGAAATTATACTTTTCATTACTATTGTGTGATGGGGGAAAATCCTTAAGTAAATTTTCAAGTACAACATCTGATGATACAAAATGTTCCGATTCAACTCCGTACGTAAGACCCAGTTTTCTATGTGTAGGGGCGTCTGACATTTTTTTAATGAAGTATGATCTTAGATTATTCAATGATTCTCAATCCAAGTCAAATTGATAACCATTTTCATAAGTGCCTAATCCATTAAAAGTAATAAGACCTATGATAACCTTTGCAGCATTTAATATTTTCAAAGNCAATTTTAAAATTGATTTTTAATTAAGGTTTATTAATTTATAATTTTAGTTTCCCGAAATTATTCTGTAAAATTTTTTCGCGAAGATGAGAAATAATTTAACTATAATAATAATAAACTCCGTGAGGAGCATCTAAAAATGCTGGAATTGTTTGTAAAAAATTTTCTTTGCCGCCATTGATATTTTATTTAAAATCTTAAATTTTTAACAGGCTTTTTTATAATCATTTCAGAAGTACACAAAATGTTTCGCTAAAATTCGTTAGTTTTTGAAAGTGTTATGTTTTTTTTTGTTTTATATCCATGCACATAGTTTTTAATTGGTGACTGTTGTATAAACACATCACAATTTTGTTTATATTTTGTATTAAGTTACAAATTACTCAAATAACATGGTAATACAAATTTTTATTTGTATTTTTGTAAAGTTTTCTTTTGCATACCCGTTGCGGAAAATAATAATTAGATAGTTATTATTAAATATATTATTTTAATAACACATTTTAGCTTCGATGCGTGCTAAGAAGGTATTAATTTTACTATGATGTGTTTTAGCTTCAATGTGTAGCTGAGAACGTATTAATTTTACTATGAATTTTTTTTTTTTTTGTGTTTGTATTAATTAAACTACCTTAAACAATATCACTCTAACAGGACATAATCACTAACTTATATAATATAATATTAAACAATATATGATACAATAAGGAATTACTCAATATTATCTTACAATATTCTAAAAAAATGGCGAAATCTGCTAGGAGGTACTTCCCTAAGTAGTTAAAGCACATACTATTGTGCTTATGCACGTCATTTATACAGTCGTAGTACGATTATAGTGTAGCGTACCTGTACTAGTTGTCATTTATTGATACAAAAATTATGTATTTAATAATTTGCTGTTGTTATAAATACATGATACTTAAAAAATAAGATTATTGTGTTAATTACATTTGATTTTTGAAGGTATTTTGTAAACAAAGTGTGATTGCAAATATTTAATTAATTTTTATTTCTACTACATGTTGAATATTTCAAATTATTTTATATTTTTATATTTAAAGATATTTAACCCTGAAATGCATTCATCCGACTTTCAGTAATATCGTAATAAGTAAAAAAACTGTGTATAGACTCTGTATATTAATATTGTAGTATTTTGGATAAATTTTAAATTATATTAAGTCCTTAAAATAAAAAATGCATGTCGTCATTCAAAATAAAACAATTCATTTTAATGACTAAATTAAAATATCTAATCGACGCAACTCTGACGTTTTCGCCAACGTGTACGACTTGGAACGATATCATGATGAAGTGGTTGGTGACTTCGCTTTGAATCATTAACCAAGTGAAACACAATCATTTTTACCTGTTGTACATTGATAGCTCAGACAAGTTCCATTACGCATTTATTTTCGATTTTTCGAGGCTTTTGCCCCGAAATATATGTTACTTACGTCATAGTTTGTTGAGTCTATGCCAATGAGGTATGTAACTTGGGCCCAGGAATTTAACGCCAAGTGCCCACCACGGGGTGGGCGTCCGCTTTTGCAAAATGGCGTGGCGAGTGATGTGGTTTTTTTTAAACATCTGCCTATATATATTTATTTTTTTATCGAAATATGATTCAAACGTTGAACGCCTTTGTATAAGGGGAAAATGTTCGATTTAAAAAAAAAGTATTGTAGATAAAAAGAATATACATAAAGTAGTTCGTAACAAAAAATTTGTGTTTATAAATACATTTTTCAAAAAATTGTAGCAATTTAAAGTTGAAAATATAAAATTGAAAATCGTTAATTTTAATACAAAATTTGGATGTTTTTTTGATACGGCAGCCATTTGTACGTAAAAGATATATAGTTGGAAAAAATAAAAATAAAAGTAAAAGTCTCCACATTTACCAATTTTAAAAATTGTAATTTTTTGGAGGATTTCCTTAATTTACAATAAACGAGGAAAACTTTTTAATTTTTAAGGGCAATGTCTTCAACTAGATACAATTTGTAAAAGATTACAAAATGTATCACTAATTTCATATTTTTAAGAATAATAAAAAACTAATACATTCATGTCTATAAACAGCAGCGTACACAGGATTATAGAAAATTAATACTGGAAAAATATTAATTACAATAGAAAGTTAATAATCATTAATAGCTAGAATGGAAATCATCTCTCTGGATCATAATTTGCACAATTGTCACCATTGAAAATAATATTTATAAATATGATGTGATAGAATCAATGATAACTAGTTTTAGCTATATAATTTTTCAATTGTTTTTCTAGGTGCAAAGTATTTTTTTTAAAAATACATAAAAAAAACCTACCACAGTGTGGATGCACCATAGTTGGGACAATTATACAATATGATTGGTTTATCATAAACTACTTGATTACTCTCAAAATGAATACAATATTGAAAAAGAAATATATTCCTTGTTTTTAGTTAATTGTATTTCTTGATTTATTAGCTAATTATTACTTTTTTAAATCATCGCATATAAATTAATGGGATGTCCACTTTAATTTTTTAAATGGTAACATTCATATTTTACTACCTTTTAAAATAGAAAATAATCTAATTAAGAAAAGGACTGGTTAATACAGTTGTTCTCAATTTTCAGAGAAAAAAACTATGAAATATTTTTTTCTGAA
Source organism: Daktulosphaira vitifoliae (assembly GCF_025091365.1). Taxonomy (NCBI): domain Eukaryota; kingdom Metazoa; phylum Arthropoda; class Insecta; order Hemiptera; family Phylloxeridae; genus Daktulosphaira; species Daktulosphaira vitifoliae. The sequence goes on along the minus strand of NW_026099652.1, from coordinate 20,865 downwards.
TGTATCCCTATATATTTATTTACATATAAAAAAATCCAGCATAGTGAAAATGTGGCATAATTGACACACATATAAAACCATAAAAACAATTCATTACGAATCTGTTAAATTTCTATTTGGAAATGATTTATGTTACAATCAATTATTTCATATATAATTGAAGGTCTTCATACACAGACGTTCTGGAACATTTTCACAATTCACTAGTGTTCGCGCCAAGTGTGAGAGCTGCACTGGTTGGGTGTGGTCAGCTGTTAGGACGCCTTATCAGCGGCCCGTGTAGTTCGATCGTTTTTTTATTCAAAATGTAATGTGCACCTGTTGTTATTATTATACAGTTTAGTTTTAAGTTAAATTGGTTTTCATTTGAATTAATTGTTGTTATGGTATTAATCAGTTTATATTATTATTATAAATTCATATAGTTGTATTCTGTTTTATTTTTTATTGGTTAGAACATTACTATAATAAAGCTACAGGTGGCATATCATCTTTATAAATGGTAGTTCATTTTATTCAAGTTATTCAAACAAAATTAAAAACTGAATGTAAGTAATATGGGTGTTTATATTTATTAATTATTTAATTCAGCAATAATAAAAATTGGTGTTGTTATTTAAATTATTTCTTTATATTTTGTTAAGTTAAACATTTCCCGCAGGGGAATCCGCAAGGATTACGGGCCTAACAACCCCGCGGACCCTAGTTATTTCAGTGGGGGTGGCAACACGTACCACTCCTCTTAGCCGGTCATGACTTTGGTTAGTTGGGACTGGTAGGCCTGGGCATACCTCCTTGCTAACAGCGAATAGGCCCCTCTAACCCAGCCATACCAAATGAATGGGTTGCTAACTTGTCNCCTAACCCAGCCATACCAAGTGAAAGGGTTGCTAACTTGTCACAGGGTAGTTAGCCGAAAGGTAAAGTGACCATTGGGATCCTCTATGGCACCTGGCGCACCATAGAGTATACAGCCTTATCACAGTATCGAGCTCTTCTGTGACGGACCTTTATTTCTCGACTTCTCGTGGGAACTATATGGATAAAAACATAGAAAACCCACGAAACAACGAACTTGTGACGATCAGGGATCCTACGGACAACCTGTCGGAACAAAATCGTGAATTGGCGACTCTTCGCAGAAGAATCGCCGAACTTGAAGATCTCAATGCCAACAACGGGACACTTGGTGAACCGTCCGGACAGGAGGAGGCTGCTAGCATCCGTTGTCAATAGTCAGCTGCTCTATGTGGCCCCTATATGGAGCACCTCCTTGGTGTACACAAACCACAGGCAATTACTCCTGAGCCCGCAGCGTGCCATCGCATTAAGAGTGGTCAGTGCCTACAGGACGGTGTCGACGGAGGCGATTATGGTGGTGGCCGGGGTAACACCAGCACACTTATTTGCCCGTAGCCGGAGCAGGTTGAGGCAAGGAGAACGTTCAGGGGAGGCATATCTTACGCAAACGATGCAAGAGGATGTCATGGGATGGTGGCAGGCTGAATGGGATAGTGGAGGCTCTGGTGCATGGATGAGGCGTATCATTCCGAACGTTAGGCAATGGGTGTAACGTAATAACGGAGCGGTTGATTTCCACATTTCTTATCGGGTCATGGATGTTTTCAGAGGCAGGGTACGTGACTCGAAGGTGGCGGTCTGGATAGATGACCTAAGAAGATTGTTCGCGCCGAGTGTGATGGCTGCACTGATTGGGTGTAATCAGGTGGTAGTGCTTGTGCGCTATCACCTGTTAAGACGCCTTATCAGTTTATTACTGTGTTGTTCGGTCGGTTTTTTTTTGTAAAAATGTAATGTGTTCCTGTAGTAGTATTATACAGTTTTTAGTTTAAGTTACATTGGTTTTCATTTGAATTAATTGTTGTTTTTGTATGAATTAATAAAAACTTTGTTCAAGTTTCGTTTTAAAATGCATTATTCATATTATTATTTGAGGACCTATAGTTGTTTTCATTTTTTTTCTTCTTTTTTCTTTTATAATGGTTGGTGCATTGCTGTAATGAAACTACAGATATTGTCTTACTGTTATAAATGGTAATTCACTTTATTTATATAGATCATAGCTGCATTTGTATTCATTGGTCTGGGTAAGTTTATTTTATATCACCAAAAAAAAAATATTTTTCCTTTAGCGATTTTAAATTGATTAAAAATTTTGTTGATTAATATTTGCCCTTATATTCATCCGAACGGCAAAGTTCTAATTCCCATTTATATTTGGGATCTTTATTTTTAGAACGGCCCAGGCGGCAACAAAGATAAATGGACAGATCCGGGAGCAGGGCTCAAAAGAGTAATATTTGTAAAAGATGAAATAATGTACAGTAGAATTAAGATAATAAATGTAGATAAAATAATGAATGTTTAGTATTAGAATAGATTAAGAACATAGCAAATGTAATTGGAGTTATTAAAATAAATAAACGATGGAATCTTGGGGGAAAGCAAAGCAAAGGCAGTACTCCCCTGTGGTGTCAATTCAAAGATAAAAAAAAAAAAAAAATTAGCGTATTACTAAGGACCCTAACTGAGAGGCATACAACACCCTTACAAATAGCACTTATTCAGGAACCATGGATAAATGGGGACCAGATTAAGGGGCTAAATCTAAGGGATTTTAAACTGTTTCATAAACAAGCAGATAAACCAAGAACTTGCATTTTGGTTAATAATAAAGTTAAAGCCAGCCTGATACTTAATCTATCAAGTGCAGACTTGACTATTATTAAAGAAACACTAAATGATGGTGAAAATATTATAGTAGCTTCAGGATACTTACCATATGAGGTTACAGACCTNCTTCAGGATACTTACCATATGAGGTCACAGACCCAGGTAGGGACCTAACTATGCTCTTTAATTATTGCAAAAATGAAAAATTAGAACTAATCCTAGGTATGGATGCTAATGCACACCACACTATTTGGGGGAGCAGTAACATCAACCAAAGAGGAGAGGTTATAATGGATCTATTGCTGACTACAGACCTAAGTATACTGAACAGAGGTAGTGAACCTACTTTTGTTATCAGGAACAGGCATTCATTGTCTTTTGACAGGAAGTCATTGTNAACCTACTTTTGTTATCAGGAACAGGCAGGAAGTCATTGATCTAACAGTTTGTTCAAAAGGGTTACTTCAAAAGATAAAAGGGTGGAAAGTGTCCTCCGAACCTTCTCTTTCTGATCATAGGCACTTACGATTCACTTTGGAAATTAACAAAGTTGAGACGGAGTACTATAGGAACCCGAAAAGAACAAACTGGGACAAATACAGGGCAGATCTCTCTCGTGACCTGAATAACCTACAGTTTAGATTGGGGTCGAGACAAAGTACTGAAAGGGCTGTAAATATGCTACAGGACTCCATTGTCTCGGCTTACAAAGAAAACTGTCCTATAATAGAAAGGAAAGGTACAGGGCAGGGTGTAGCTTAGTGGAATGCTAACCTGTCTAAATTAAGAAAGAGTTCACGTAAGCTCTTAAATAAAGCAATGAAATCAGGTTTGGAACAACACTGGGAATCCTATAAGGACGCCCAAAGGAACTACAAATCTGCATTGAAAAAGTCCAAAAGAGAAAGCTGGAAGAAGTTCTGTGGGGATATACATCAACTCCCTATAGCAACTAGACTTTTGCGATCACTAAGGAATGGACCAAACAAAACTGTCGAGGCAATACTACTGTTAGACGGGATGTTCACCAATAACGATAATGAAACATTATTACATTTGATGAACACACATTTTCCTGACTCTGCAATTAACAGCAGAGAACAGGAACATGATGAACAGGACAAACGTGTGACCTGTGCTGATTGGAGACTAACCAGGAAGTGGATAACCACAAGTGGAATAAGATGGGCAATAAAAGCCTTTAGCAANCCCAAGTGGAATAAGATGGGCAATAAAAGCCTTTGGCAGTTTTAAAGCTGCAGGCTGTGACGAAATTTTCCCTGCACTTCTGCAAGAAGGGTTAGAGATAATCGTCCCCCATCTCTGCAAAATATTTAGGGCATGTCTTGCCTATGGTTATCAACCAGAAAGCTGGCGTAAGGTTAGGGTGGTGTTCATATCCAAGCCTAACCGCACTAACTATTATGAAGCAAAATCCTACAGACCAATAAGTCTTACTTCTTTTCTTCTTAAGACTATGGAGAAACTTATTGATAGGTACATCAAGGAGGGGCCTCTTAAGGAGAACCCTTTACATGAAAACCAACATGCGTATCAAACGGGGAAATCTACTGATACAGCTCTATACTGCTTAACTACTAAGATAGGAAAAGCTTTAGAGAATAAAATGTATGCAGTAGGTATATTCCTGGACATCGAAGGGGCTTTTGAAAATATACCCTTCGATGCTATCTGTGAATCTGCACAAAAGCATGGAATAGAACCACTTATTATTAAGTGGATAGAATCCATGCTTAAGGAACGCTCCATTTTGGGACAGCTCAATAAGACCAAAGTAATCAAGAGTGTTAAACAGCGATACCCACAAGGTGGGGCTCTATCCCCCTTGCTATGGTGTCTAGTACTGGACTCGCTTATTAGAGAGTTAAACAAATATTGTTATACACAAGCCTATGCGGATGACTTGGTTATAGCAATGGTGGGTAAATTCCCAGGGACAATTATTGACTTAGCACAACAGAGACTTAACACTATACAGATATGGTGTAGTAAGTACGGTCTATCTATTAATCCAAATAAAGCAGAGGTTGTTATGTTCACTAGAAAGAGAATAGGACTAGACAGCCTGGACACTCTTACTCTGAATGGACAAGAAATTAGCTTAAAATCGGAAGTAAAATACTTAGGTATAATCTTGGATAGTAAGCTAAAATGGAAGTCACATATTGAGTCAAGAATTAAAAAAGCAATGACCACATTGTGGACTTGCAGCAGAGCCTTGGGAAAGACATGGGGTCTTAAACCAAGAGTTATGTATTGGTTGTACACATCAGTGATTAAACCTATGATGTTGTACGGTGCCCTAATCTGGTGGGCCAGAACAGCACTCATTACAGCTAGGAAAGAACTTGGTCGCATACAAAGAATGGCTGCTATTGTCATCACTGGAGCATTAAGAACTACACCAACGGTTGAATTAGAGGTACTAATTGGATTGCCTCCTCTNCACCAACGGTCGCATTAGAGGCACTAATTGGATTGCCTCCTCTGCATCTAGAGGTGAAAGCTCACGCCAAAGCTACAGCACTAAGATTCCACAACTTAGGTATGTGGACTTTGGAGAGTGATACAACAGAACATAGTAAAATACTAAAAGAGATAGACCAGAGCTTTTTAGAATACCCCTTGGACTATATCAAACCGGTTCTTAAGAATAACATTCCCTACAAAGTGGAGATTACTACACGTATAGAATGGAATATNTAAGAATAACATTCCCTACAAAGTGGAGATCACTACACGTATAGAATGGAATATTAACCACCTGACTGACAAAGGAGGATTTGTGATATATACAGATGGATCCAAAAAATCAGGAAAGGTAGGTGCTGGAATTTGGGGCTTAAAGCCACGAATAAATGTCAGTATGTCATTGGGCACAACACCCTCTGTTTTCCAAGCAGAGGTGATGGCGATACTGGTAGGGGCTCAGAACCTGCTGGTATACAAAAATAGGAAGATAACTATCTTAAGTGATAGTCAAGCGGCTTTGAAAGCACTCTGTAACGATCAGGTGAATTCAAAGCTGGTCCTCGAATGCAGGGAAACTTTAGAATCACTATCGAGGTTCAACAAAGTTACACTAGCGTGGGTACCGGGACACAACGGTGTCACTGGAAATGAGAATGCTGACTTTCTAGCCAGGAAAGGAGCAGAGAACACCTATGTTGGACCAGAACCAGTGGTAGGGCTCACTGAGCAATCGCTCAAAGCGTTACCCAAGAATTGGTGCAGAGAACAACACAGGAAAATCTGGAAGTACCTGGTAGTACCTAGACAATCTAAAATGTTTATCAAGACCCCTGGTTTATTGCTGGGTGATCTTAATAGCATGACTAGACATCAAATAAGTACCCTGACTGGTCTACTGACAGGACATGGTCACCTGCTTAAACATCTTAACGCAATGGGGGTATCGGAATCACCATTGTGCAAGAAGTGTGTAGTTGAAGAGGAAGACTCATTTCACATCATGTGCGAATGTAAAGCCTTGTCCACATTAAGATCAAACTACTTGAATAAACCTTTTCCTGAAAAGAAGATATTAAAAACCTAAAACCCAGAGAGATACTTAATTTCGCCAGAAAGACAGGATTCTTTGGTGATCTTTAGAGGTGACTTTATGGTTGGTAACGTATTAACACTTTGGTGATAACACTTAGGTAGGTAAACCAAATCGAGACAATTCGGTATGAGGTGCGCACAATGGACCAACAGGCATGGGCATTATGTCCACCTCAATAATAACTAAAACTAAAACTAAAACTATGTCTATTAAACGGTACAATGATGTTATGGGAGACAGAGATATGGGCACATGCAAATGTGATCGTATCAACACCCTTACAAGGTATATGGGATAACTTAAAAAGTTTTACATAACTAATAAGTAAAGAAAAATATGTAATTAAAAGTAACTAAAAAAAAAAAATTATTTTTATTCTATAAGTAATTGAGTGGGTTATGATAAAAAAAATCATATTGTATATACATATATATATATATATCAAATTAAAGCTTATTTAATGTACTATGAAATGAAAAAAAAAAATTGTCCCGACACTTTATCTTCTGCATGTAAACAGCTGCCGTAGTTAAAAAAACGCTATTTTTGTGTTAAAATTTTCGATTTTAAAGTTTCAACTTAAAAATGCTATAACTTTTTGAAAAATGTACTTTTTTTATACTTAAACCTTAGATATTTCCCTTTCATTTGATATCATTTTTTTGAAAATCTAACACTTAACCTGCTTTATGGAGGGGATTTAAAATAGCAACGTTTTACAAAAATTAACTTTTTCAACTTAATTTTTGAAAATGTTCCGGAAATACTGTGTTCTTTAAACATATGTCAAATTAAAGCTTATATCATGTACTATAAAATTAAAAAAAAAAAATTGTCCCGACGACCTATCTTCTATGCGCAAAATTACTACCATATTCAAAAATATGCTATTTTAACAAATTTTTTTTTTTTAATTAAACACTATCTACAGATTTGCATCGAATCGTTTTTTATGATAGTGATTTTAATCACTGCCAGATATCATCTATACTGGACCCAACTTTGCCACGACCTCACTGTGCCGCCACCTCACTGTGCTGGGTTTTTTTTATTATTTTAATGCTAAAAAATTTAAACAAAATTAACTAAATAAATTTCATATAGTATAAATATTTAATAAGTGTACTTACTACAGTATTTAAAATGAAAATTAGTAAATTTTACACTTAGTTTTTTGATTACTAAATTTAGTTTATCTTCAATTAAATTAAAAATTATGATGAAAATTCTTGTCATATCAATCATTGCAATAATTATTGAAATAAGCAATTGCACTTCGGTCAACGAAATAAATGATAATCCTTTGGTTGTTGAGAGTTTAGAAGAATTGAATGAATATTCTCTATGGAATTACGTGAAAGGTGAAAATTATATGGAGGCCAAAGAAAAAATGATTTTTCATACAAATAAGTATATTTTACTAATATCTATTTACGCTTACGAAGGGTTAACGATTAATAATGAAGAAAATATTAAAAATACTGTTCAAAAAACATTCAACATATTTAACAATTTTTTTCTTAAATTAAATGGTCAAAAAGAAATAGGCGAATTTTACAATAATTATGATATCATTATATGTTTAATAAACTTACGGAATATGATAATAAAGTACGTTAATGAGCTAACAGATGACATTCAAAAACAAGATAATTCACTAGATTTTTTAAATAATGAGTCTTTGAAAGTACCTTCAAAGAAAATAATTGTAATGTTACTTAAGAACTTTCCTACTCGACTCATAGAAAGTGAACCGAACATTTTCGAACGTATTCCTCATAAACAAATATATATTAAAAGGATACTGAATAAAATTTACAAAATGATTTTAATTGAATATAGATCCTTTTTGTAAATTTACAATTACCCAGCAAATAATTGATATATATTTATTAATGTAATAGTATTTGTTATGTTTTATTAAATGTAGATTAAAAATAGTAATAATCAATTTTATGGAAAATTATACATTATATTTAATACTTGTATTGTCTATTTAAAAATGTGTATAAGTATTTTATTAGCATATTTTATTGTATTGGCAAATGGTCTATGTCCTATTTCCATTTAAAATTGAAAAAACGATAAAGTGGAATTTAGCTTAGATATAAAGTTGAGAAGGTAATAATTTAACTATCATATATTTTCTTTAAGCTTCGATGCGAAGCTACGAAGGTATTAATTTTACTATGATTTTTTTTTGTATACGCTCAATCACAGCTCTCGCTGGACCAATTTTGATGAAAAGTATGTCAAAAGATCACAAATCGTATCTAGTCGAAGACATTACCCTCAAAATTTGAAAAAAATTCCCTCGTTCCCTGTAAACGGGAGAAATCCCCCAAAAAATTACAAATTTATAAATTGCTAATTTTCGACAGGTTTTTCAATTTTTTCACTTAAAATTGCCATAACTTTTTTAAAAATAACCGATTGATTATATATATATATATATATTTATCGATACCTTAGGTATTTAATTATCATTTTATATATTTTTGTGAACATTTGACCCTTTACTAGTCCACAGGAAGGGTTTCAAAATGGTAACTTTTTTTACAAAAAATTAACTTTTTCAACTTAACTTTTGAAAATGTTCTGGAAAAACTGACACTTTTATATATAACTTAAATTAAAGCTTATGTAATATACTTTATTTTGAAAAAAAATTTGACCACTGGACAAGTCTAACTGGACTTGTCTTCGCGGTGAAAACGGACATCAAAGTTGAAGAAAACGTACGATTTCCATGAAAAAATTCTCGATTAACATTATGAATTTTACCTTAATAACGTCAGAAGTAAGGTTGAAAAATAAATATACTTCAATTTTCTGTACAAAATCGTAAATTTGTCAAGCGACTTGTTGAAAGTTCATAAAGTGAAGGAGCAGTAAGTCGAATTGACAGTTTTTATGCCCTTTTATATTAAATTTAATTCATCTATATGTGCAAGAAGTGTCACGACCTTTTACTATAATCTGTTTATTACTCAATTATGTTATTTATTACATATTATATATATTATATATTATATATTACTTAAAATAGATGATTTGTCACAACTAAAGAATTTCTTATAATTATCACATTAGATTTGTTTTTTATGAATTTTTAGACATATTTCTCGAAATAATTTAAAGGATTGACATGAATAATATATATTTGATTTGATGACTAATAGACAATAATTTATAGTCTTGTAACGTGACAAAATGTGAATTTTATGATATAGATAGATTACTGTTTTGCTTTGCTAATGGGCGCGCGTACGTTATATCCGGCCGTGTAATCAGAAAACTGTACTGTTGCTGTCAAGGTGAACGCTATACACACAATATTCTTTATCAGTTTAATAATAATAACCTATATGACACATTCACTGGCCACCACTGTCAATACCTGTATAATTTTAATATCGTTCATATTTTTATCTGTTTTATATTTTGTAAATCGTTAAGCCGATACCCTCTCCCAAACGTGTTCGTCGTCGTCGTTGTGTCTCGCCCGGTGTGTAGGAATTTTTCGGGTTCTCTTCCCTTTGAACCACCGTCGTGGTATATTTTGCTGTGTGCGTGCAGCCAATTATAGTTTTTTTTGTGTTCATTGTGTAAAAATCATGTATTGATTTAACCAGGCGTCGGCCATTTCCGGGGCCGAGATCTCCATCTTAGGATGAGTCCCATCCGGGACTGGGTATCGTATTAGTGTTTTTTTATTTTATTTAATATATCGTTTTGAGCCTTTCTTTTTTTTTTCTGTTATAAATTTATTTTATTATGAGCTGTATATAATTTTATCATTGCTGTTTATAAGGTTATTGGTCAGTGGTGTGTCATGTATATTTAACATATATATATATATATTATTCCCGCAGTACCCAAGTACGGTCCGGCCGGCCAGATTACAGAAATTATCCGCCGCGCCCGGAGTACACGGACTTGTTCCGATGCGGAAGACGCTTCACGTGTAATATTTAAAAGTTGTAGGTTAATTTTTTTTGTCTTAATAATTGTTTTTTTTTTCTCTTTTGTCCCTTTATTTGCAGAGTGGTTTTTGCCTTCGGGTTTTGTCCACTATTAACTTAATTGTAATAATTTAATAAAGTCCCCTTAATTTTCTTAATCAACAAAAATCTTTTTATTGCGTGAATATCTTCAATATTCACGTGTATCTTATTTTTTCCCCCCTTTAAATAATTCTCTCTAGTTGTAAGGTAACGGTCTTCGACATATTAAAGTATGTCCACCACTGGTGACATCAAACAAACATATTTGTTATATTTACAAGGTATCAGCGTATTATAGTCTACAACAACACTTTATATTTTAGTATATATATAATTTTTTTTTAATTTTAATTTTTTTAAAATCCACTTATGGTCCGGGTGTTGTTCTTTTTATGATCACGACCCTCGCCTAAGTGGTTGGCGACCCGATTTCCTTTTTGCAAGGGAGCCATGAGGGTGGCGACTCCACAATCCGTTGCGTGGCCCAAGTCGTCACCTCTCAGAATGGTGACCATTGCCAGGATGTGTAATTTTATTACACACGAATTTAAATTTCATTGTTTTAAAAATTCTATTAATATTTAGTTAAGTAAAAAATTTTACTTTTAATAATTAATTTTTTATTGTTTATAACCAGAGTGGGGGGTATTTGTCAGACGTCGGAACATTTAGTCACAAGTTCCGGGGAAAAATTTTGCTCCTTATTTCGGTGATTCATAATAATAATTTTGCTTTTAATTTAAATTATCATTATTTTAGTGAGATGTTGATGTAGATTGTGTATGCTGACCTTAATTTCGTTTATAGTAAATGGCTCAAAACATTTTTTTATTTTTGTCCGTCGGACATAGTTATTTGCCGTGCCATATTTTTTAGATGTCAAGACCTATTCCCTGTGTGTATATGCGTTTCACTGATAGTATGATCACGACCCTCGCCTAAGTGGTTGGCGACCCGATTTCCTTTTTGCAAGAGAGCCATGAGGGTGGCGACTCCACAATCCGTTGCGTGGCCCAAGTCGTCACCTCTTAGACTACTGAATAATAACTGATGTATGTATTATAACAGTTTTATCATTCATATCTAACAATTAAATCAATTAAAGTATATCACATTGTCAAATATATTTTAGGTAAACCTCACTGTTATCCTCAATGTGAAATACAATAATAAGATAATAAATAAGACTGAATATAAAGTATATAAATATATACTGAGACAGTACGGGCTGCCTTTGTAACGCCATTGCTGATCGAATACCGGCAGAGTAATGTCATAAAAAAAACCCAGCACAGGGGGGTCGCGGCACAGTGGTGACGTGGCATAGATGGATCAAGTGTAATGATATCTGACAGTGATTAAAATCACTATAAAAAAAAAACGCTTCGATGCAAATCTTTAGATAGTGTTTAATTTTAAAAAATTGGTGGATTATTCCAAAAGCTACATGATCTGCTAGTTCATTATTAATATCCTAATTAAGATAAAGTATGTCGAATGAAAAAGGGATTATTAAAAAATATTATTTCTCATAAAAAAATAATGTTGATCCATACACTTTTCAATATGTCATAGCATTATAAAGTTAAAAATGTAAAAAATAAAATCGAGAATTTTCACACAATAATAGCATTCGGTAGCCATTTTCACCGTGAAGATAAAATAAAGTCCGAAATTTTTTTTTTGCATAATAAAGTAAATTACATTAGCTTTAATTTAAGATATATATAAAAGTGTCAGACTTTCCGGAACACTTTCAAAATTTAAGTTGAAAAAGTCAATTTTTTGTGAAAAAGTTGTCATTTTGAATCCCCCCCTGTAGGCAGGTAAAAAGTCAGATTTATAAAAAAAATATACCAAATGATAGGTAAAGACATCATGCATCTACAAAAAAAAGAATTATATTGATCCATACATCTTTCGAGAAGTTATAGCATTATAAAGTTAAAAATATAAAAAAGAATTTTTTTACAAAAATCGTATTTTTTTTATTAAGTTTAATGTCTGTTTTCACCATGAAGATAAAATAAAGTCCGAAATTTTTTTTTACCATTATAAAGTATATTACATTAGCTTTAATTTAAGATATATATAAAAGTGTCAGACCTTCCGGAACACTTTCAAAAGTTACGTTGAAAAAGTTCTACTTTCTATATGCATTTTTATGTTTTGAATCCCCCCTGTATTTAGGGAAATGGTCCGATTTAAAAAAACAGTATGTCGAATGAAAGATCTATATAAATACTACTTCTCATAAAAAAATTGTAATGATTCATACATTTTTCAAAAAGTTATAGCATAATAAAGTTAAAAATGGAAAATACAAAATCGAAAATTTTCACACAAAAATAGCATTCGGTAGCCATTTTCACCGTGAAGATAAAATAAAGTCTGAAATTTTTTTTTTGCATAATAAAGAACATTACATTAGCTTTAATTTAAGATATATATATAAAAGTATCAGACCTTCCGGAACACTTTCAAAAATCAACTTGAAAAAATTAATTTTGTGAAAAAGTTGTCATTTTTTTGAATCCCCCCTGTATTTAGGGAAATGGTCCGATTTAAAAAAACAGTATGTCGAATGAAAGATCTATATAAATACTACTTCTCATAAAAAAATTGTAATGATTCATACATTTTTCAAAAAGTTATAGCATAATAAAGTTAAAAATGGAAAATACAAAATCGAAAATTTTCACACAAAAATAGCATTCGGTAGCCGTTTTCACCATGAAGACAAGTCCAGAGGTCAAATTTTTTTTTTTCAAATTAAAGTACATTACATTAGCTTTAATTTAAGATATATATAAAAGTGTCAGACCTTCCGGAACATTTTCAAAAGTTAAGTTGAAAAAGTTAATTTTTTGTGAAAAAGTTGTCATTTTAAATCCCCCCCTGTGGGCAGAAAAAAGGTCAAATTTACAAAAAAAATATACTAAATAATAGGTAAAGACATCAAGCATCTATAAAAAAAAAATTATNAAAAAAAAATTATATTGATATGTTCATTTTTGAAAAAGTTACGGCAGTTTTTAGTAAAAAAAATTGAAAAAATTTCGAAAATTAGCGGTTTTTAAATTTGTAATTTTTTTGGAGGTTTCCCCCATTTACGGGGAACGAGGGAAATTTTTTCAATTTTGAAGGGTAATGTCTTCGACTAGATACGATTTGTGATCTTTTGACGTATCGTTGAAAGAAATCCGTTCGGTGAGAGCTGAGAAAAAGTGGTAACAGACACAAAAAAAAAAAAAAAAAATAAACACATCTTAGTAAAACTAATACCTTCTCAGCTTCGCATCGAAGCTAAAAAGAAAGAAGGTTATGGGATACTAATTATAATAATAAAAAGAATGAAAAGATGAAGGAAATAAAATAATTTGCTATATGTGTGATATTTATATTTTTCATAATTAAGAAAGAGGAATAATAATAGAATATAGATGTTATATGTTATAGATGTTATGGTTAACGGATTGTTGAAATACGTTTAGCCATAAGGTGAAAATAAAGCATACAATATATGTATTCATGAACTCTTTATTAAGATACTATCACCACATGTGGTTTGTCGTAAAAAGTAAATTGCAGGAAAATTATATTCGGATGACGCACACCTGAGTCATATTAATTCTACAATGAAATGTGCAATGATTATTAAGGAGGATTTTACGACTCTTAATATTTATTGGTCATGCTATATGAATGGGAAACAGCGTGTGTTCATGTAAAATGCTACTGTCCAATTGTTGGGCGCCAAGCCTTAATGGCTGAATTATTTTCTTTATGTAGATGTATAATACAAGTTAAAACATCTACGTTGAACGCGTACTATTATGATCCAAATGGTGAGAAAATAGTTATTATTAATATCCCTCTTTTCAAATTATTCACCTTTAACAATTCTATTATTCCCTCGATAAAAGTTATTCTTGATTTATCTTAAGTCTATCCTTAATTTTTATGACATGCTTAGAAATATAATTTCTTACCTTGTGTCCAGCTAGCTTGATAGTTTGTTTTTTTTTAAAAAAAGAATATAATAAGAATACTGACTTTAATTTACTTATTTATATTATAATCTTATAAAAATTGTCAAATTTGAGATATTACTTCACTTAAATTCTTTTCTATATCTGGTGTCTGAATATGTGTTACTTTATATTTTAAAATGAAAATTTATAAAACTAGATAGATTATGAAAACCAATCCCTAGTGACACGTCATAAACTATTGTTTTACGAATAGTTTTAACCGCTTGATGTGCTAGGGTAATGATTTCAATAAATCATCAGCACCTTGTGCAATCAATCAAACACTTATCTATTCAAATTTAAGATACACTCTACGATCTCCTTAGTAACATGCCATAAACCATTGTTTTACCAACAGTTTTAGCCACTTGATGATGTGCTAAGGTAGATTTTCGAAATGCACTTATTAAATAGACAATCCAATTGAAGAATTAAAAAATTACAAAATAAAAAATATATTAATTCATAATAAATTTAAATTAAAAAAAAAAAATAAAATAAAAAGTTTAAATTATTATTATCTTTATTACATTAATTATAAGAGAGTTAGATAAAAAAAAACACCAAGTGTGAAAAAGATTCTAAGTCAGAGAGAGAGAGAGAGCAAAATCGCGAAACAGCTGGTGCAGAAACGCTTCATGACCAGACTTTAGAAAAAAAATAAGGTGTTGAATGAGCTAGAAATTGCTCTTTTATATGCCTGTTTTATGAGGGGGAGACTTAATGTTTTATATTTTAATTGCACAATCCTTCTCATTGGCTAGTTAATTAATTTAGAGAGACCTATGGGCAATCTATTGTTTTACTAATTTAAGTTAATGATTCATATTTGTATTGGTGTTTTATATCTATCATCTCTCATTATAATGTGGTTTATTAAAAAAATTCATCATTATAAAAATATAAATAAAATAAAATTTTCTGAAAAATGCTACTATAAAACCAAGATTAGCAGCTATTATAATGAATATTAACTTTCTAACAAATAACTTTTGAAATTAAGTCAATATCTGTTTAATTCACGAAAATAATATTGTACAAATGTCAATTGGAAAATAAGTGATATTATGATTTCCTTTATGTTGGATACTATCGTATAGTTTTTAATTGTAATATTTCTTAAATTCAATTAAATCTAATATAATTATATTTAAACAACGCAACATAGAAAAAAGTTAATCCTGCTGGTATCGAATTAACAGACTCCAAAATACACCGTCTACAAATTTTAAAAACGTAAAAATTGTACCGACAATGCCGGACACAATAGTACTAGCGTACCGTATGTTAGACGAGCAGATAGTACGGTAACTAAAGCGATAATTACATGGGAAATTATCCGCTACTAAATCTGTATCTTTTGAACGATTTAAAACAATTTTTGAGAAATAATGTAGTATATTTTCTTTATAGTTTTCAAAAAGAAATCTATAGATTATATTTGTCATATTTTTTATTCTAATCTTAATAAATAAACGTTTTGTGTCAACCCTATTCTTAAGCCAATTATATTAACATTGTATAAAATGTAAATATGATTTGTATACTATTCATTTGTAACAATTTATATATTTAAAATTACCGAGAGGCAGGAAAGAAAAGAAGGAAATAAATTATAATTTATTTTTTTATTAATTTGATTTTTGTTTTAATTTATAAATTAAATAAACAAATAAATATATATATATAAATAAAAATAAAATTGTACTTTTCAGAAGTCAGATCAATTGAATAGGGTAGTGCGTAATTTTAAAAGTATTAGGTGGTATTTTCTAAAATGAGTATACTAATACCTACTGGGCTTTTATATTATTTATTGAAATAAAAATAAAAATGTATTTATAAAAAAAAAATTTAAAGAGTTACAACCTAATTATAAAACAAGAAAACCGGGCGCTGAATTCAGTTATAATCAAACTGTTAATTTTTTTCAAGAAATATAAAACAATGAAATGTTAAACCATGGTTTTAACTATTAATTATAAAAAAGGGCGACAGTCGGTCTACGATTACGTTTTTCTTTTTTTGTTTGTGTCGATAGACAGGCGGTAGCTCATAATTAAAACGCGTTTTATCACTGCTTATGCAGTGATTCCCAAACATGTACGATCTATTAGAACTTCATAAAAGAAATTGTACTTTTGTGTACCAACTCAATACACAATAAATATATGATAATATCATTTATATTCTATATAGCTCTAATAAAAAAAAAATTAAGAAATAAAGATGATTAAATAAAGTATTAAGCAAAAAATAATATTAAAAATTTCAACAAATTAGATAAATATAGTTTTAAAAATATTTTACTAGTTACTTTTTTTGCTTAATATTTTCAAAATTTTGAATAGTTCAACTTTTAATATATAATTATTAGCTTCGATGCAAAGCTAAGAAGGTATTAATTTTATCATGATGTGTTTCTTTATTTTTTTTTTTTGTGTCTGTCACTACATTTCTCAGCTCTCACTGGACCAATTTCTTTCAACAATACGTCAAAAGATCACAAATCATATCTAGTTGAAGACATTAGCCTTAAAAATTGAAAAATTTTCCCTCGTTCCCCGCAAATGAGGGAGATATCCAAAAAGATCACAAATTTAAAAATCGGTAATTTTTGTCATTTTTTTCACTTTTTTTTCTTAAAACTTCTTAAAGTGTTCCGGAAATACTGCGTCCTTTAAACATGTATAAGTTTTAGTTTTAGTTATTATTGAGGTGGACATAATGCCCATGCACTCAGACCTGTTGGTCCATTGTGCGCACCTCATACCGAATTGTCTCGATTCGGTTTACCCACCTAAGTGTTATCACCAAAGTGTTAATACATTACCAACCATAAAGTCACCTCTAAAGATCACCAAAGAATCCTGTCTTTCTGGCGAAATTAAGTATCTCTCTGGGTTTTAGGTTTTTAATATCTTCTTTTCAGGAAAAGGTTTATTCAAGTAGTTTGATCTTAATGTGGACAAGGCTTTACATTCGCACATGATGTGAAATGAGTCTTCCTCTTCAACTACACACTTCTTGCACAATGGTGATTCCGATACCCCCATTGCGTTAAGATGTTTAAGCAGGTGACCATGTCCTGTCAGTAGACCAGTCAGGGTACTTATTTGATGTCTAGTCATGCTATTAAGATCACCCAGCAATAAACCAGGGGTCTTGATAAACATTTTAGATTGTCTAGGTACTACCAGGTACTTCCAGATTTTCCTGTGTTGTTCTCTGCACCAATTCTTGGGTAACGCTTTGAGCGATTGCTCAGTGAGTCCTACCATTGGTTCTGGTCCAACATAGGTGTTCTCTGCTCCTTTCCTGGCTAGAAAGTCAGCATTCTCATTTCCAGTGACACCATTGTGTCCCGGTACCCACGCTAGTGTAACTTTGTTGAACCTCGATAGTGATTCTAAAGTTTCCCTGCATTCGAGGACCAGCTTTGAATTCACCTGATCGTTACAGAGTGCTTTCAAAGCCGCTTGACTATCACTTAAGATAGTTATCTTCCTATTTTTGTATACCAGCAGGTTCTGAGCCCCTACCAGTATCGCCATCACCTCTGCTTGGAAAACAGAGGGTGTTGTGCCCAATGACATACTGACATTTATTCGTGGCTTTAAGCCCCAAATTCCAGCACCTACCTTTCCTGATTTTTTGGATCCATCTGTATATATCACAAATCCTCCTTTGTCAGTCAGGTGGTTAATATTCCATTCTATACGTGTAGTGATCTCCACTTTGTAGGGAATGTTATTCTTAAGAACCGGTTTGATATAGTCCAAGGGGTATTCTAAAAAGCCCTTGTCTATCTCTTTTAGTATTTTACCATGTTCTGTTGTATCACTCTCCAAAGTCCACATACCTAAGTTGTGGAATCTTAGTGCTGTAGCTTTGGCGTGAGCTTTCACCTCTAGATGCAGAGGAGGCAATCCAATTAGTGCCTCTAATGCGACCGTTGGTGTAGTTCTTAATGCTCCAGTGATGGCAATAGCAGCCATTCTCTGTATGCGACTAAGTTCTTTCCTAGCTGTAATGAGTGCTGTTCTGGTCCACCAGATTAGGGCACCGTACAACATCATAGGTTTAATCACTGATGTGTACAACCAATACATAACTCTTGGTTTAAGACCCCATGTCTTTCCCAAGGCTCTGCTGCAAGTCCACAATGTGGTCATTGCTTTTTTGATTCTTGACTCAACATGTGATTTCCATTTTAGCTTACTATCCAAGATAATACCTAAGTATTTTACTTCTGATTTTAAGCTAATTTCTTGTCCATTCAGAGTAAGAGTGTCCAGGCTGTCCAGTCCCACTCTCCTTCTAGTGAACATATAAACATGTATAAAATTAAATCTTATTTTATGTACTATAAAATTAAAAAAAAAATTTGTCCCGACATCTTATCTAATATGTGCAAATTACTGTCGAAATTTAAAAAAAAATGTAATATTTGCGATAAAAATCACCTTCTATAAGGATGTTTTTTGTACTTAAAACTGCCATAATTTTTTCAAATATTAACAAATCAAAATAATATTTTTTTATATTGAAACCTTATGTAATTTCTTTTCATTTGTTATCATTTTTTTTGAAAATCTAACACTTATTCTGGTCACAGGGGGGATTCAAAATAGTAACTTTTTTACAAAAACTAACTTTCTTAACTTAACTTTTGAAAATGTCCTTTAAACATATGTTAAATTAAAGCTTATTTTATGTACTATAAAATTAAAAAAAAAAATTGTCTCAACGACCTATCTTCTGTGCGCAAATGGCTACCGTATTCAAAAATATGCTATTTTTGTATTAATATTCTGGGTTTTGTATTTTATTTTATTTTAAAATATCTTATTAGAGGAATACACTGACTTTCATGAATATTATATAATTTAATTGACATAGAATAAAGTTCATAAGACATAAGAAATTAAACTTATTTAAATTGTTTTGCTTTTTTAAAGTCGAAAAAGCAACTTTTAAATTTGACTTAGCTTAAATAGCCAATTTTATTGCGTGACGACAGTAACGAACAGTTGCCGAACCAGTAACACCTGTGTCTTTCACGCTTAGGGTACGAGGTTCAAACCCGTCTCTGGCAATTAATATCTTGCATTTTTTTTGAGTTAGAATAAAATTTCCAAATGAATTGATATTTATCTCACTTAGATTCAATAACTTCAATAAATATAAAGGATCCTATCACTGTAGTGTCTCCTCGTGAGAAGAAATTTATATTCATGTTAATATTATTTTACTATGTAGTTTTTTTTGTGGTTACGATTTATTTTGCCAACCCTCACTAGACCTACTTTTTTCAACGTTACGTCAAATGATTACAATTCGTATTAAGTTTAGGTTATTACTCTTAAAAATCGAAAAAATATTCCTTATTCAAATAAAAAGTAGCTTAACCAGCTTTTTCCATACAAACAATTAAAATCATTAATTTCTAATATTCTCAAAGTATTTGTTTTCGAATTAGATTTGATATGATTAAAGTATTCAACTACAAAATTAAATAATTTTACTTTGTAATTTATTCATTATTTTAACTCTATTTGTGTGTGCTACTACCAGTCTATAATATTCTAAATTTGTTTGTAATATGTTGCTATATAAATCATAAATTAAAAAAAAAATGATTTTTAGTTTCACCTGAATTTAACGATGGATTTTTACAATTATAATCAAATTTTAAATTACGCTCAATTAAGTAAATTTTTTTAACAACTTTGTTTTGATTGATTCATTTAGTTAAAGTAAATCATTAAAATTTATTAAGTTCTGAATATTTCATTTGCAAAATCTTTTTAAACACCAAAAGTTATTAGGAAATGATTATTATTATTTCTATTTCAGTTATCTATTACGATAAAAATGCAAAAAAATCGAATTTTTCTGATAAATACTGTAAATAGTAATTATAAAATTTCCTGATTAGGAAATTAGGAACTTGTAAATAGTTAAACAACAATGATGATAAAATCAAGTTATTTTTTTTTTAATTAAAACAATTTTTTTTTAACATTTAGTTGCTAAGTGAATCTTATGCATTAGTTATTATTTTAAACACATTAAATTATTTTATTTACTTAGTATAAGACCTATATTATATACCTAGTATGAGTACATGTACTTTTAAAATGTCTTATTTTTTTTTTTTTAATATTTGTCCAAAACTAAGAAAAAAGAACTACTGTAAAATACTTATTAATTTTTGTTTAGTAAACATTATAAGATTATATATTTTGTATAAAAAATGATATTTAATAAAAAAATGTACATTAATTCATTAAATTTGTTTTTTATTGAAAATATTAAAATAAATTAGTTACATTTAACTATTAAAAAATAAACTTATTGTATAAATTTTCATAAAAAAACCATTATTTTATATATTGTCGTAAATCTTATCATACCCTCAGGGGGGTGCTAAGTAATTAGCACTACGGGTTTGGCGATTCCGGGGCCCCGAGCTCTGAGCTGGCCTTAATTGGTTGGCTCTGTCTGGTCCTCCAGGTTGGGGGTTTGGCGACGGGCTAAC